>NC_086120.1:38138731-38442140 GCF_963921235.1 Mobula hypostoma
ACAGAAAACGAGATGATGTGAAGGGGCATTCAAAATTTGATTAAGGAAGTGGAATTTACGAAGGGGGTGCCATGTGAAACTAAATATTCTTGAGTGACACACTTTTGGATTATATTGTCAGGTGCTAAAACTAAACCTATATAATTAAACACGAAAGGCAATTGAAAAATATATAGGATCTAAGTATTTCCTTTAGTAGATGATTCTAGTGGATGAGCACAAAAACTTATGACACAGGCTTAGCTAATTGCAAGTGAAGTTGGATTTTATAAACCTGGACATAAAGATCAGTTACAGATATTGGTGGAGAAAGAACGGATGGAGTTTAATCCAAGCAAATGTAAGAGGATGGTATACAGTAAATAGCAGGACCTTTACAGCATTGATATATCACGTCCAAATTCATTGTAATGCATTGACATTGGGGTCCAAGATTAATGCATTGACATTGGGGTCCAAGATTAATGCATTGACATTGGGGTCCAAGATTAATGCATTGATACTGGGGTCCAAGATTAATGCATTGATATTGGGGTCCAATTTTATAGCTCCTTGAAAGTGGAAACACAAGTAGGTAGTTTGATAAGGAAGGCACATGGTATGCTTGCCTTCAATGGTTGGGGCATTGAGTATAAGAGTCAGGGAGTCATGTTGCAGGTACAAAAAACTTTGTTTGGGCATATTTTGGTTGTAGTTTACTGCAAAGTTCTAGTTGCCTCATGGTAAGAAGGTTGTGAAGGTTTTGCAATGGTGTAGACAGAAGAGGTTTACCATGATGCTACTAGTTTATTTTAGGAGAGGTTAGACCAACTTGGTATCTTTCTTTGGAACACTAGATACTGAGCAGAGACCTGATGGAATTTTATGAGAGGCATAGACAGTGTAGACAGTCAGAAGGGTTTTCACAGGTTAGAAATGTAAAATTCTGTAGGGCATATCTTTAAAGTGGGAGGCGTAGATTAGAAGAGATGTGCCGGACAAGTTTTTTTTAACAGAGTGTTATTTTCCTGCTAGGAGTAGTGGTGGAAGCAGATAGCGGCATTTAAGAGGATTTTAGATAGAGAATGGGTGGGTATGCAGGCAGAAGCATCATCATTAACTAAATGGCACATTTTTAAAAAGGGTGCAAGAACAGAAAAATATAGAAGTATCTGTGAACCAATAAAGACAAAATAACTCTGCCATTGATGGTCCCGAACCCAGCTGCAAAAGGAGAAGGGTTGGGCAAGGGGCTAGCAACCCTATTTTGTAAAAACCCACTGCTACAGAAATGCCACCTGTAACTCCAAAGACCTCATATCTGCGTGAGGAAGGATCTTTGCCTGAGAGATGTATAGATGGGCTACACCTGGACGTGAAAGACTGGCCCAGGCCAGAGGACTCTGGCCAGCTGCTGTTGATGGCCTGTGCCCCAGTAGGGGTGATAGGCTGAAGAAGAAGAAGAAGAAGAAGAAGAAGAAAGACACAATTCCAGAAATACCCAGAAGATCAGCCAGCATCTCCAGAGAAAGAACATTATTGACATGAAATGGTAACTCCACATCACCATCCACAGATGCTACCCAACCTGCTGGGCATTTCCAACTTCTTCTGTTTTATATCAAATTCCTCATATCAGCATTTTTTGTATGTGTTTTGTACTCCGAGAGGACCACATCCTTGTCGTGGTTTGGAGGCTTGTGTACCTCAATGACCCAGAGAGATATGCTGGCTAGAGATAGGGCTTTATGCTTTGGTTCTTGGTAGGGTCACCCATGCCAAACAGGTCAAAGGGTAGAAGCCAGACTAAGAGTGGTCCACCAGTCCTCAGGCTAACAACACCAAATGGTAAAGCAAAATTGTTCTGGAAGAAGCAAGAAAAAGTCCTTCTGTATAGAAACACAGAAACGTAGAAAACCTTTAGCACAATACAGGCCTTTCAGCCCACAAAGCTGTGCTGAACATGTCCTTACCTGAGAAATTACCTAGAGTTACCCATAGCCCACTGTTTTTCTAAGCTCTATGTACCTATCCAGGAGTCTTTTAAAAGACCCTATCAGATCTGCCTCCACCACCATCGCCGGCAGCCTATTCCACACTCTCACCATTCTCTGTGTAAAAAACTTACTCCTGACATCTCCTCTGTACCAACTTCCAAGCACCTTAAAACCGTGCCCTCTTGTGCTAGCCATTTTAGCATCTGAGTGGTCAAGTACAGACAGAAATGAAGGACCTCCATTGCTGCAGCAAATGCCAGTGGTGTAATGAGTAGTAAGTAAGTAATACTTGTGTACAAATCTATGTAAGAGGACGAGACAGATTAACAAAGTGTTTTATAAACAGCCCTTCAAGTAAAACAAAATCAGCAGAATTATGCTAAATCTGTAGAGCATCTTCATTTGACCTAATAATTTTGGTACATTTGAAGGCTTTAACGAGGGTGCAGAAGGGTTAATCAGAAAGGATTCACCAGAATGATTCCAGACACTGATGGTACAAGGTTAGAAAGGCTTGCTTCTTTTTCCCCTGCTGCAGAGGAGGTTAAGTGGAGAATTGATGGAGGTATTTAAAATGGTGTCAGGTTTAAGAGAAGATAAACAGGTTCCAAAGGGCAGATTTAAGGTGATTGGCAAAGGTACCAAAGATGACTTGAGTAATTTTGTGCAGGGACTGATCATGATTTATGTCTTGCCCTGGTCAAGACACAAGGCGTAGAGTTAGGTTTAGTAAGTTGTGGAGATGCTATGTTGGTACTAGAAGCATGCCAACATCTGCGGGCTGCCCAGCACAATCTGTGTGATTTCATTTGATGCAAACGGCAGATTTCATGGTATGTTTCGATGTTTCAATGTACATGTGACAGTTAAAGCCAACTTCTCTCAGTCTCTTTGAATTATGGAAGAAATGGTGTAATATTCAATTTTGAATCCAGTTGATTTAAAATAAATATAAATGGCAAATTTTAATGGTCCTTCTGTAGCTGGATCAAAGGAGGTGGCGAATCAGCATATAGGAAGGAGGTTGAAAACCTGCCTGAGTGGTGCCGCAAGAACAGCCTCTCACTCAACGTCAGCAAGACCAAGGAGCTGATTATTGACTTCAGGAGGAGGAAATTGGAAGTCCATCAACGAAGGATCAGAGGTGGAGAGGGTCAGCAACTTTAAATTCCTCAGTGTTCTCATTTCAGAGGACCTGTCCTGGGCCCAGCACATAAGTGCAATTATGAGGAAAGCACAGCAGTGCCTCTACATCATTAGAAGTATTCAAAGATTCAGCATGACATCTATAACTTTGAAGAGCTTCTATAGATGTGTGGTGGAGAGTATATTGACTGGCTGCATCACAACCTGCTGTGAAAGCACCAATGCCCTTGCATGGAAAATCCTACAAAAGGTAATGGATATGGCCCAGTCCATCATGGGTAAAGCACTCCCCACCATTGAGCACAACTGCACTGGGCGTGTAGCAGGAAAGTGGCATTCACCATCAGGGACCCCCACCACCCAGGCCATGCCGTCTTCTCACTGCTGTCATCAAGAAGGAGGTACAGGAGTCTCAGGACTCACACCATGAGGTTCAGGAACAGTTATTATCCCTCAATCATCAGGCTCTTGAATCAAAGCGTATAACTTCTCTGAACTTCACTTGCCCATCACTGAACTATTCCCACAAACTATGGACTTACTTTCAAGGATGCTTCATCTCATGTTCTCAATATTTACTGTTTGTTTATTTATTATTATTATTTATTTCTTTTTGTATTTGCACTGTTTGTCCTTTACACATTGGTTGTTTGCCCGGTTGGCGTGGTCTTTCTTTGATTTTGTTATGGCTATCGGATTTATTGAGTATGCCTGCAAGAAAATGAATGTATATGGTGACAAATGCATACTTTGGTGATAAATTTACTTTTGAACTTTTAACTTGAAAACAGATCTGTTGCAGGTTGCATATCAGAATATTCTTAAATGGATCTTTTAAAGAACAGCTGTCTCTGAACTATTCATAATCAAAGAGATATTTTAACGAAAGTAGGTGCCATAACCTGTGCAAGATTGCCGAACAATCAAGTAAATTATCAGTGAAATAAAAATAATTTAACTTGAAAATCAAAAGGTGGAAGACACTTTACCTTCAATTTAAATATACTGAATAGAAATGCTTTTCCCTTTTCAATGAACCAATTTGACATAGCTGGCCTTTGTAATCTGAATTACCCATGAAAATGTTTTTTTTCTTTTTGAATGGTCCAATGAAGCAATGGCACATTATTGGGTTACTGTGGTTTCAGGTGCTTGCAAAACATTCTTAGTGAAGCTCAGGATGGATTTGGTTTCCAGGACAGGAAACTATAGAAAGTAAGTTATTTTGATAAAGCATATACTTAACCCAATGAAAAAAATGTTTTGATTGTTTTTATTCATTTACATAATTAGGTTAGATTAGATTAGATTCAACTTTATTGTCATTGTGCCGAGTACAGATACAAAGCCAATGAAATGAAATATGGTTGTTATTGGAAATACCAGTGTCTATCTCCAGTCTCCAATTGCGATGTAGTTAAGGGCCAGACACTTTGATATTGTATATGGATCAGATTGTGTAAAGGAGACGGAAAAACCCTGAGAAAGCTGAAGCAGGAAAGATTTATTGACAGTCCAGTGGTTTCATGATCAATGTTAGTGATGTTGTTTTTTAATTCCAGGATTTATTAGAGTTTGAATTCTTCAGTTACTATGGTGGAATTGCCAGTGAGTGATTCAGATATCTAAGCATCACCGATCAATAGTTCCATTAGTTCCATACTACATTGTATTGTGATTGGTTTATCATGTATGTCAACTGTGATTAATTGACAGTCCCAATTGTTAACATTACCAAATGTGTATTTGTACTGTATCTCATTAATCTGGATAAGTTAGAGAGGGGAAGTGTGAACGATATGGACTTTAGAGTATTGAGTACAAATGACTTTCTGAATGCAGGAACAATGCAATAGAACATAGAACAGTATAGGCCCTTCAGCCCATGATGTTATGCCAAGTCTTCAATGTACTCCAAGATTAATATAACACTTCCCTCCCACATAGATCTCCATTTTTCTTTCATTCATGTGCCCATCTAAGAGTTTGTTAAACATCTCTAATCCATCTACATCTACCACCATCCCTGGCAACATGTACCAAGTACCACTCTCTGTGTGCAGGAAAAAAACTCTGACATCCCCATTAATACTTTCTTCCAAACTCTTAAAGTTTGCTCTCTTCCGTTAGTTATTTCTGCCTTGTGAAAACAGTCTATGTCTACGTCCGCAAAAAGTGAGCTATCTTCATAAAAACTTTCTCTAATCCAGGCAACATCCTAGTGTATCTCCTCTGCACGCTCTCTAAGGCTTCCTAATCTCTTCCTTTTAACGTGGAGACTAAAACTGAACACAACATTCCAAGCATGCTAACTAGAGTTTGGTGGAGCTGCAACATTACTTCCCAGCTCTTGAACTCAATGGCCCAACTAATGAAGGCCAACACTCCACATGTCTTTTAAACCACGCAATCAAGTTGCATGGCAATTTGAGGGATCTATGGATGTGAATCCCCAAGATCCCTCTATTCATTCACACTTAAATATCCTGTCATTAACCTTGTACTCTGCCTTCAAGTTAGACCTTCCAAAGTGAATCACTTTATACTTTTCCTGATTGAACTTCATCTGCCACTTTTCAGCCCAGCTCTACATCCAGTCAATATCCTTTTGTAACCTGCCAGCGTAGCTATCCTTCAAATGTAGCAATACCTGTGGAAAGCGGAACCAACATGACCATATTAACAGGGATGGAAGAGTGGCTAAGTAGGGATTGTGCGGTTTGTGACATATTCCAGGGACTTGTTGAAAAATTGAGGTTCTTCTTCCCAAATGCTTTGAGAGACATGAACTCTCAAAGGCTCCGACTGCATGACGAAAGAAACAGGACCATAGTAGGAGTCTTGTCACCTGAATGTTCGCTAACACTGTGGCGAAGGGAGAATCCTCGCCTGTCTGCACATTGTCCTCACAATCTTGTAAAATATTGACAACTGGCGAGTTTCAACAGAGATTTGATACCGCAAAGTTGTCTGTATCTGTACTCTATTGCTCCATGGCTCCATCACGGTCTACACTTGTACTTTAAATGTCTACCTCTCGGGAGCTTTTCCCACTTAAAATATTTGGCAGTGGCACAAAGCTACTGCAGCTGGGAGGTAGGGATGAGCCACTCCTAACAGAGTCAGAGTGATTGGTCATCCATAGGAATTTGTTTCTTGGGCATTGTGATGACTTGACAACTGGAATACACGTGAGGTGTAGCTCAGCAAAGAGTAGAGGAGACAAAGCGTATCCCAGCATTGGCTGTTACACTAACATTGCTTCCTGTTGAATTATGTGGCACCTTCGACTAAAAACAGATTCATGCTGACCCTCAAGCACCCAACACTCATCCTATGCTAATTCTGTTTAATGCTATTCCCATTCTATTTTCCGCTCATTCCCATGTACTCCCTATTTTCAACCCACTCCCACACAATTCTACGACTCACTTACATACTAGGTTGACTTACACAGCCTATTAACCTATCAGCTTACAAGTCTTTGCGGCGCGTGGCCAAGTGGTTAAGGCGTTGGACTTGTGTTCTGAAGGTCGTGGGTTCGAGCCTCGGCTGAGGCGGCGTGTGTGTCCTTGAGTAAGGCACTTAACCACACACTGCTCCAGTCTACCCAGCTGAGAATGGGTACCGGCAAAAATGCTGGGGGTTAACCTCGCGATAGACTGGTGTCCTATCTGGGGTGGTGGGGGAGTCTTGTATTCTCAGTCGCTTCACACAAGCACCGGCCTGATGGGCCACAAGGCTCGTGACAGACTTTGCAAGTCTTTGGATGTGGGTGTGTGTGTGTGGGGTGTGGGGGGCAGTTGTGCTCGATAATCGAGATGATCACAAGAAGAACGTGCAAACTCCATACAGGCAGCACTGGAAGTCAAGCTTGAACTTGAACTTGAACCGTGACAGAGCAGCTTTGCTGGTGGTGCCCTTGTGCTTCCCTACAAGTCTCTCAGCCTCAACGGCATTTAATTTTACAATAAATTCTGGTTTGTTGTCATTTAGTAAATAAATCCCTAATTGTATTTCTGTCCAGATGGCAATAATCACATTACCAGCTCATTATAAATGTGGAGGACACTGTGATACTCTGGACCTACACATCTGATCTAATTCCCAGTTGAGTAGAATTAAACTGTACACTACAAGAGATGAGTCACCGATACTTGTTAAAATGCATTACTTCTTTCTTGAGAAATTGAACAATGAAACTTGAAATCTATCTATTTAATCTTAAATATCAAATGGCAATGAATAACTAAGTGCCTTACTTGAAAAATCCATCACAGGGGTAACTTGCCAATGACACAGATATTCATAACATGCACTCCTGTACAAGTGAAGAGCAGAAGGTAATAAACCATGGAATCAAATGTTGCCTTAGCAAATCAAAACCCTTCTTGGGTGCTTTATGCATTGTTATGGTTGTTTTATTTATTGATTGATTGATTGAGATTCAGCATGGAATAGGCCCTTCCAGCCCGTCAAGCCACGTCACCTGACAATTCCTCGATTTGATCCAAGCCTAATCATGCGACAATTTACAATGACCAATTAACCTATCAACAGGTACATCTTTGATCTGTGGGAGGAAATCAAAGCACCCAGAGAAAACTCACACTGTCACGGATACAAACCCCTTAAAGGCACCAGAAGGAAATGAACCTGGGTCATCTTTACTGTAAGGCAGTGTGCGAGCCACTATGCTACGGTGTCATTCATAGGGACAATGGGACCATTTAAAAAAAATTCCATAAATATGATCAACTATAGTCCTTTTTTTCACTAGGAATTATTTAAATACAATAGTGAAAGTATGGGCCAAAAAACTGTGTGAACAGAAACAGTTTGCAGTACTTTAATCTTTTGGTTGAGATTCCTCTAACAAACCTTTGTCAAAAGTAGAAAGTTGTCAAAGGCAATACTACAGTTTGGGGGTTAAGGTTACTACTAAACTTTAATGAGATCTAATAGCATTCTGACTTTTTCAATATTTCCTCACTTTTCATGTTAAATCGATTGCTGCCTTAAAGCATAATCTTGTAACACTACAGTGGATTTAACAGTACCCTTCCCTATGAGCAATAACATCAACCTTATTACCCTTTGTCTCATGCACAAATTACACGGTATTCCTCTACAGATAGACTTCATTCAACAAAGAATGTAGTTATTATTGCCTTGTGGTATTTATGTTCAATCTGATACATTTCAAGCCTTCTAACCATGCTGAGCAAAACAGTGCATAACAACAATTAATTCCATTTCCAGAGAAGATTGCATGTTGTTTGACATTCAGACTTGCGTCTTATTACATCATCTGAAGCTTATGTTTGGGTTATTCCCTTGTCAGTTCTTCTCATTTACATATTCTGTATTGCTTAATGTGCAGTTTAGTACTCTAAAAATGAAACATATTTTAAAGAAAGAATAATTCTTCATTTCAGTTGGAATTACCTCCTCATGGAATGATTTTTCATTCCTCATTACCACTTGCTAAGAGTGATTTAATACGACATTTGTAATGTGCGAGTTTTTATCATGCAGTCATTTCCAGCTTCAACAGTTCCTCTGCAGACACAACTCCAGCCGCATGTGTGATGAGATGCCTGTCGCAGGCAGCAAATTTTTATTCTGCACTGCAAGGTCAACTGAAGGACAGGAATTTAGTGCAAGTAAGGCGAACAGGACAATGCAACAACTTCAGATTATTCAAATCCCTTTTAATGTACTTCAGGTGCTTTGTGATTTGAACACCGCGTTCGTTTTAGTTGGTCCTTGGGGGCTCCAGGATGACTTGCTTCCACTTCAGTTCTGCCCTTGAGAAGGTGGTGAACCACCATCTTTTATGCTGTAGTCCTTTGGGTGTACATACTCCCACAACGAGTTTGGGTGGGAAGTCTGAGAATTCAGTACCAGCTATTATATTTTCACAATAGTGCAGTGTGTGACTTGAAGGGGAGCTTGCAAGTGATGCTTTCCCATGCTTCTGCACTCTTATGATAGTCAATGTCATGGGTTTGGAAGCCAATGTCTGAATAGTCAAGGGAAAGTATTTACAATATAGCCACAAGGAACTGAAAGTACTGTAGATTTATTTATTTATTGAGATACATTGCAGAATAGGCCCTTCAAGGCATGCCGCCCAGCAATCCCCCAATTTAATGCTAGCTAATTTACAATGACCAAATAACTTACCAACCAGTACATCTTTGGACTGTGGAAGAAAACTGGAACACTGGGAGGAAACCCACTCGGTCACAGGGAGAACATACAAACTCCTTATAGGCAAAGGTGGGAATTGAACCCGGGTTGCCTGTATTGTAAAGTGCTGTGCTAACCACTATTCTACCGTGCCGCCCCACTGGAGCAAACAAAAAAATGCTAGAGAAGCCCAAATGGTCAGGCTTGACCTACTGAGCATCACTATCAGTAATTGGCATGCACACAGTAGATGATACGTATTGCAGTCTCTTCGTGCTGGTGGTGGAGGAACGAATATTTAAGGCAACTGAATGTGTGCCAATCAAATAGGCTTCTTTGTCCTGGATGGTGTTGAGCCTTTGTGCTATAGGTGATGATAAATTTCATCATTGTTGTTCTGGTCTCATTGAGAGGTAACTCCCAAGGTAAACTAGTCCACATTTCCCTGGATTTCTTGGTGGACCTTTATTGTCAGGGGATGTGATTGTGCAACTGGGTTGGTTTTGCAGTTATCCTCTGCAGCAGGAGGGATTTGTGATTTGTATAAGCAATGACATGGTACCATTCCACATTGAGACTGTGTCTGTTCTGGATCTGTTGATTAAGATCCTGGTAGACAAGCCATTCACATGTATGATAGAAATTCTGAGGACAGCTACATTTGAGATGGGTGCTCCACAGTCCCACTCAACTGATGGAGTCGTGGGATTTTGGAAGGACTAAGTGGTTTAGACTTCCTTGTGGTGACTCTTATAATGATATAATCTGACTGGTCTTAGTGCCCACGTTGGGGTATTGCTTTGAGGTCTTTGATTAGGAAATGAGCATGTTCCAAAATACTCTGTCAGCAGAAGACCACAACTGGAAGTTTCATATTCCCTCCTTGTCAACCATGCATTTCCAGATGATTGTGTCCACCCAGGCTGGCACTGAGGTCACCCAGGAATCTCACTCTGCCTCCATTTGTGACATGGGTAGGAGTTCTCCTTCTGGAGCTTCTAGGGTTGGGTTGTGTTGGTTCCATACTAGGATGAACTGAGGAAAGATGAGATGTTCATCAATCCATTGAGTCGGGTAGGTGATATGTATCAGAGCATCTGAAATCCTGGGTTTTGATAGTGGATGTGATGTTCAGGTCTGTCACTACCAGCATTGTCTAACTAGACAGAGGAAGAGAAACTACCCTTAATAGAGATCTTCTGCCTTAACAGAATGACCTTAATGTATACAAAAGACTTAAGATCTATTAAAGAGTATACAGAAGAATTCCATTGACCAGTATTTATGCAATTTAGAACTGCAAATGCTCAAAAGAACAAACTTCTGGAGAACATCAACCAGATGTTATAGAGTTCATCAGTTTCTTTTAGCTTCACTTGTGTTCAAAGTTCAAAGTAAATTTGTTATCTACGCATGTATATTTTTCCATACACTACCTTGAGATTTATTTTCTTCCAGGCATTTACAGGAAAAAAAACGAAATAGAAATTTATGAAAAATTACACATAAAAAAAGATTGGCAAACAACCAAAACGTAAATGAAGATAAATTGTGCAAATAAAATCAATACCAAGAACATGAGTTGTTCTTGAAAGAACAAGAGTCCTTGAAAGTGAGTCTGTAAGTCATACAATCAGTGAAGAGAAGTGGTGAATAAAGTTAAAGTAGTGTTCCTGAACCCTGTGGTGTGGATCTGAGGCTTCTGTACCTCCTCTGTACCTGATGGTAGCAGCAAGAAGAGGGCATGGACTGGATGGTGGGAGTCTTTGTGGTTTCATGACCTATGGCTTAATAATATTGTAGAAACGAAGCCAGGAAAGCAATTTAATTATTGTCTGAATAAAGATGGGTCTGTTGATCTTTATCTGTTAATGAACAGGAATTTTATTATTATTGAGAATAACTGTTTTAAATCTACACTAAGTTTTTGATTTATCTGTTTTGAAGTTGTTACTTCTATTCGTCATGAGATGATCATTAATCTGATGGATCTGAGTAGGATGGTAACATGTTCAGAGCATCCGGATTCCTGGGCTATGATCGTGGAGTAATGTTCAGGTCTGTCACCACCAGAACTGTCCAACTGCACCGAGGATGAGAAACTTCACAATCTTGACTACGAATCAAGAGACATAATACGATCACACCTTTCCTTGTTTGCTTTGGACATTGATACCCAGTGTCCTCCACCCCTATTCTCCTTTGCAGAAGTGGATTGAACCATACCCCCTTATCTTGCACACTTGATTCTTGGTTCATTACCATTCACTTATCCTTGACCCTTATACTACCGAACTTTTGCAATTCTCAAATAATCCCCATATGCAATCATCATCATTAACCTAGCTTCACGTCTCCCTTTCTGTATTATTTCAAGGACTCATCCATTAATCATCCCCCTAATTCATTTTTCGCCCTGCATCTACCCAAGATAATTCAAGTGCCGCCAGGTGTTATCTTATTTGTATTCAAAGTCTAAATTTCACTTCCATATATCTTGTTGCCCAGAGAATACTTTATTAGCTCAGTTTCAGTGATGCACCTCACCTTTTCACAATGGATTCTTTAATTTCCACTATACATTTTAGAGTCCTCAAACTAGTAACATAAATGAGCTAAATGATTGATTTCTGCCTAAATGCATTGAAACGGGTTCTGGAATGGTTTCAACAGATAAGGGATGTGGGGAAAAAACGCTGAACCAATTAGCATGATGTTAATAGCAGGGGAAAGGCTAGAATTGATTATGAAAGAAATGGTAATAGCTTAGAAAATTACAAACTAAGCTGGATCTGTGCAAGAGAAATCATATCTGACAAACTTGGAGGTTTTTTTTGAGGTTGTGACGATTGAATAAATAAGCCAAACGAATTGATGTGGAATTTCAAGAGACTTTTGATACAATGACATATGCAATTAAATAAAATTAGTCTGCACTACCTCATAAATCAGCATAGATTGAGTTTGGTCAAGGGATAGAAAACAAAGCTGGATTTAAAGGATCACATTTTGAGTTGGGAAGCTCTGGCAAGTGGGTTGTCATAGGGATTAATGCTAGGGCCGTAGCAGTTCTACATCGATGACTTGGGGCTCTAGCAGAATATATTCAAGATTGTTTAATGTCACTTCCTGCACACAAGTGCAAGGAAAATGAAATAATTGTTACTCCAGATCTGATGCAGCATTTAAAAAAGGAGAGTGCAAAAGATAAAGAATAAAATAATAATCATAAAAATCACCCACAATAAATATAAATACATAAGACAGGCTGTATACATTATTGCTTCTCCATGGGGTGATGCTAGGCTGTGCACAAGGTGACTGATGGGAAATAATAAAATAGTGGTGGAGTTAATGGGTGGAGATGTTGATCGGCCTTACTGCTTGGGGAAAGTAACTGTGTTTTTGAGTCTAGGGCTGGCGTGAATGCTAGCTTCCTCCCTAACGGGAGGAAACTGTGCAGTGCCCACACCAGGACCAGACTCTTTAATTTCCACTATAAATTAGCTAAATGATTGATTTCTGCCTAAATGCAATGAAATAGGCTCTGGAATAGTTCCAACAGATAAGGGGTGTGGGATCCACGGTTCATGAGCAGGCTGGGAGGGTTACTGAGTCCTTACCAGCACGTTTCTGTATATATGTCCTTGATTGTAGATAGGCTGGTGCCAGTGATGCATTGGGCAGTTTGACTACCCATTGTAGAGGTTTCCTGTCTGCCACAGTGCAGTTTCTTACCAAGCAGTGATGCAGCTTGTTAGAATGCACTCTACTGTGCATCTGTAGAATGACATGAGTATTGATGTGCAAGGTCCAGCTCTCTTCAGTCTCCTCAGAAAGTAGAGACACTGGTGAGCTCTTTTGTCTGTGTCGGATGTGTTCTGGGACCATGAGAGGTTGTGTGTGAAGTGTGCTCCCAGGAGTTTGAAACTGCTTGCTGTTTCCACTGCTGTGTTGCTGATGTAAAGAGGAGTGTGAGTGGTGTAGGTTCTCCTGAAGTCGATGTCTTGCTGACATTGAGGAAGAGGTTGTTGGCCTGGCAACAGGCCTTGAGCTCTGTAAGTCATCTCATCATTATTGGTGATGAGCCTCACCACTGTAGCGTCGTCAGCGACCTTCACAATGTGCTTGCTTGTGCGTTTGGCCGTGCAGACGTGTGTAAGCAGAGTGTCCAGCCAACAGCCCTGGGGGAGCACCCATGTTTAGGATGATAGGAAGGGAGGAGTGGTTGTGTATCCTGACTATCTGAGGTCTGTTCATTAGGAAGTCCAACACCCAGATGGTGTATATAGACCAAGGAGTTGGACTTTGTTTACCAAGGTCTATGGGACAATAGTGTTGAATGCCGAACTGAAATCCAGAAAAAAGCATTCTGACGTAAATGTCCTTGTTTTCTAGGTGTGTCAGGGCCAGGAGTACGACAGAAGCTATGGCATCTGTTGTAGAGCAGTTCTGTCGGTAAGCAGATTGGTGAGTGTCCAGTGTGGCAGGAATGGAATTTTTGTTATGTGCCATTATCAACCATTCAAAGCACTTCATGATGACTGGTCTCAATGCCACCAGGCTGTAGTTATTTAGTTCCGATGGTGCAGAGTTCTTTGGTACAGGGATGGTGGTGGCTGATTTGAAACATGTGGGGGCAGTAGCTTGGGTGTTGAAGTGTTGAAGCCGTCAGCGAGCTGGTGTGCATACTCCCCGAATACTCGGCATGGGATGTTGGTTGGCCCATCCTCCTTACCGGGGGTGGGGGTGTGTTGACTCTCTGCAGAGTCCTTATCATGTCTGCTGCTGTTACAGACAGAGGGAGTGAGGAGGCTTATGTTGTGGTGCATGCCTCGAAGGCTGCGTAAAAGTTGTTGAGAGCTTCAGAGAGGGAGGCATTACTGGTACAGTCAACGCTCTTTTTCCTTGCTTAGTCAGTAATACCCTTCATGCTCATCCACGTACGCTGGGTACCAATATCAGACAGGTGTTCTTGAACTTCTTGTGCAGAGGCAGTCTCTGCCCTCTTGGTGCCGAAGATGAGGCTTTTCCCGGCTGCTCTAAGAGCTGTTCTGTCACCGGGAGCGTCTTGGGCTTTTAGTAGGGAGCACTCTTCTGCATTGAGCCACGGCTTCTGGTCGGGCCGTGAGATAGCCGTTCTTGAGGTACCAACGTCTTAAACACATTTACTGATGTTAGCCGATGACAGATGAGACGTATTCCTCGTGGTCTGTCTTCACTCCATTTGTGATAGCCTCCTTGAACATCTGCCAGTTGTCAAAACAGCCCTAAGGCATAATGTTTGCCTCCCTCCTTTGGCCGTACAGTGAGGGATCTCTTGACTAGTTTCTCTATTTTCCGCAGAGGTCGGTATGCTGGGATGACAATATGGAGATGTGGTCCCAGAGGCCAAGATGTGAGTATGGAGTCACTCTGTAAGCACTGCATCTACTTGTATAGACATGGGCCAGTCTGTTTATTCCCCTAGTGGCCATGGTGACATGTTGGTGGAATTTGGGTCAAATATCCTGCAGGTTAACACGATTGAATTATCCTGCAATTATCAGGATATTTGTTTTGCAGAGAACTGTGAAGCTCGCCCAATGCGTTCTTGGTGTTCACACTCAGGGGGATGTAGAGAGCAGTGATGAACACAACAGTAAATGTGTAAGACCTACCCTGGTTGGTCCAGTGGGCGTGCAACACCTTGCACGTGTCTGCATTAAATCCCATCTGCCACTTTCCAGCCCATTTTTCCAGCTGATCCAGATCCCTCTGCGAGCCCTGATAACGTTCCTTGCTGTCCACTGCAAACCCAGTCTTGGAGTCATCCACACATTTTCTGATCCAGTTAACCACATTATCATCCAGATCATTGATATAGATGACCAACAACGATGGACCCTGCACCGATCCATGTGGCACTCCACTAGTCACAGGTCTCCAGTCAGAGAGGCAACCAAGCAGAGAGAACAAAAGGGTGCAGTCATCAGAGGGTGGAAGAAGAGGTGGTAATAGAGCTAAATGAAAGGGGATGAAAATGCCACTAGTTAATAATGAAGCATATGACTGGAGGTAGAGTAATTATGAATTATTGGAAATGATTGGCCAGAAAATTAATCTGTCACATTTGTGAAGGATTCTATGTTACGATTTGAAGGAATAGAAAATCAATTATTTTGAAGGCCTGGCCAGCATTCATCCTTCAATTATCTACATAGAGTCATAGAGTGCTTCAGCACAGACACAGGCCTTTTGGCCCACCCAATCCATGCTGCCTGATCAGCTGAGTCCCATCTACTTGCACCTGGACCATATCCCTCCAAGCCCCTCCCATTCATGTACCTATCCAAACTTCCACTGGCAATTCATTCCACAGCCACACCACCCTCTGAGGGAAGGAGTTTTCCCCTCAGAAATTCCCCCTTAAAGGATTCACCTTTCACCTCCAGTTCTAGTCTCGCCCAACCTGAGGGGAAAACACTCGCGTGCCATCACTCTGTCAGTACCCCTCATAGTTTTGTATACCTTTGTAAGATCTCCGCTCATTCTTCTGCACTCCAGTGAATAAAGTCCTAATCTATTCAACCTTTCCTTATAACTCATTTCCATAAGTCCCAGCAACATCTTTGTTGCAAACAAATTTAACTTCTTTCCTTTCCTGTGTGTGGATCTATTTGTATGTAAATTTCTGCTGTATTTGTCTTTACGACACCACTCACTTCAAAATTAATTCATCAAACACAAGGTTCTCTGGGACATCTTGGATGTGTGAAAGGCGCTTTATAACCACAAATTACTTCTTAAAAGTGACTTTGTCGTATACATAACAATTTGAAATACTTGCAAAATGGATAGTTCGAGTAAAGGTGTAGCTATGGGCACCCGTATGGGTCCTAGCTATGCCTGCCTTTTTGTTGGGTTTGTGGAACAATCTATGTTCCGTGCCTATTCTGGTATCTGTCCCCCACTTTTCCTTTACTACATCGATGACTGCATTGGCGCTGCTTCCTGCATGCATGCAGAACTCGTTGACTTTATTAACTTTGCCTCCAACTTTCATCCTGCCCTCAAGTTTACCTGGTCCATTTCCGACACCTCCCTCCCCTTTCTAGATCTTTCTGTCTCTGTCTCTGGAGACAGCTTATCCACTGATGTCTACTATAAGCCTACTGACTCTCACAGCTATCTGGACTATTCCTCTTCTCACCCTGTCTCTTGCAAAAACGCCATCCCCTTCTCGCAATTCCTCCGTCTCCACCGCATCTGCTCTCAGGATGAGGCTTTTCATTCTAGGACGAGGAAGATGTCTTCCTTTTTTAAAGAAAGGGGCTTCCCTTCCTCCACTATCAACTCTGCTCTTAAACGCATCTCCCCCATTTCACGTACATCTGCTCTCACTCCATCCTCCCGCCACCCCACTAGGAATAGGGTTCCCCTGGTCCTCACCTACCACCCCACCAGCCTCCGGGTCAAACATATTATTCTCCGTAACTTCCGCCACCTCCAACGGGATCCCACCACTAAGCACATCTTTCCCTCCCCCCCTCTCTCTGCATTCCACAGGGATCGCTCCCTACGCAACTCCCTTGTCCATTCGTCACCCCCATCCCTCCCCACTGATCTCCCTCCTGGTACTTATCCGTGTAAGCGGAACAAGTGCTACACATGCCCTTACACTTCCTCCCTTACCACCATTCAGGGCCCCAAACACTCCTTCCAGGTGAGGCAACACTTCACCTGTGAGTCGACTGGGGTGATATACTGCGTCCGGTGCTCCCGATGTGGCCTTTTATATATTGGCGAGACCCGACGCAGACTGGGAGACCGCTTTGCTGAACATCTACGCTCTGTCCACCAGAGAAAGCAGGATCTCCCAGTGGCCACACATTTTAATTCCACATCCCATTCCCATTCTGACATGTCTATCCACGGCCTCCTCTACTGTAAAGATGAAGCCACACTCAGGTTGGAGGAACAACACTTTATATTCCGTCTGGGTAGCCTCCAGCCTGATGGCATGAACATCGACTTCTCTAACTTCCGCTAAGGCCCCACCTCCCCCTTGTATCCCATCTGTTACTTTTTTTTTATGCACACATTCTTTCTCTCACTCTCCTTTTTCTCCCTCTGTCCCTCTGAATATACCCCTTGCCCATCCTCTGGGTCCCCCCCCTTGTCTTTCTTCCTGGATCTCCTGTCCCATGATCCTCTCGTATCCCCTTTTGCCTATCACCTGTCCAGCTCTCGGCTCTATCCCTCCCCCTCCTGTCTTCTCCTATCATTTTGGATCTCCCCCTCCCCCTCCGACTTTCAAATCCCATGAGGAGGTACTTGGTGTCCCTATCCCAGACCCTTCCACACCTTCGGGACACTTTCTTCGCCGTCTGTAATGGTAAATATATGGCCTGCTGCGTTCACCAGCAACTTTGATGTGTGTTGTTTCAAATCCCTTACTCACTCTTCCTTCAGTTAGTCCTGATGAAGGGTCTCGGCCTAAAACGTCGACTGCACTTCTTCCTACAGATGCTGCCTGGCCTGCTGCGTTCACCAGCAACTTTGATGTGTGTTGCTGTAGTTTGAGTTTGATGGTTTTTCAGACAACAGAGGGATGTATCAAATTCTGCAATGTTTATCATGCATTCCACAAGTCAACACAAGAATTACACTTCCTGCAAAGTTATTTCTCCAAAGTAGAAGAGTAAATCTGTACTCGAGTAATTCCCCTCTCTCTCTTTTGATGGAGAGTGACAGCCTGTTGGTCCTCGAGACGGTGGGGCGTGGGAGGGGGGGGGAGGTATGGGTGGGCTTGGAGAAGCGACGCTGAAGGTTGTAACATCGGAACAACAGGGTGCTGATCTCCGTTCTCGTTATTGTAGGAGCAGCCTGTCTCTTCCTCACTGGAGAGGGAGAGGGCCGGTCTGAAGTACTGAAGTGCTGGCTTATGACCTGTAGCTTGATGGACTCTGGATCAATGGACTCGTTGGCGTTTCTGCTGCTGCTTGCGTGGTGGGGAGTGTTGGTGCTTCCGGCATGGCTGGGGGTGGGGGGTGGGGGGTGGGGGGTGAGGGGAGGTCAATGCCTGTGCAAATGGAAGGGGTGCTTTGGGGCTCTGATGTTTATATCTTTCCATGGGGTTTCTTTGCTTTGTGGATGTCTGAGAACAGGACAAACTTCAGGTTGTATACTGCATACATGCAAATGTACTTTGAAACTGATATCAGTGCCAGAAGCCCTTAAATATAAAACAGATCTTTGAAGGGAAACAGAGGCCATGTCTCACCAGAATTGATAAAAGGAAGCTGCACAAAATAAAATGGACAATAATCCAAAATTGAGAGAAGGAGGATGAGAGGAGACATGATAGAGGTGTACAAGATAATAAGAGGAATAGATAGAGTGGACAGCCAGTACCTCTTCCCCAGGGCACCACTGCTCAATACAAGAGGACATGGCTTTAAGGTAAGGGGTGGGAAGTTCAAGGGGGATATTAGAGGAAGGTTTTTTTACTCAGAGAGTGGTTGGTGCGTGGAATGCACTGCCTGAGTCAGTGGTGGAGGCAGATACATCAGTGAAATTTAAGAGACTACTAGTCAGGTATAAAGAGGAATTTAAGGTAGGGGGTTATATGGGAGGCAAGGTTTGAGGGTCGGCACAGCATTGTGGGCTGAAGGGCCTGTACTGTGCTGTATTATTCTATGTTCTATGTAAAATGGGAACAGCAAATGCTTAAGAACCTATGGGGGTGGGGTAGAGAGAGGAAGTTCAAGTTTATTGTGAAGACCCTTCATCAGTATTCGAAGGTCATCCACCAGAAATATCAGATGTTTCTTCCTGTACATCTACTGACTGATATACTGAGTATTTACAGAATTACATTGAATTCGAAACAGATATTCAAAGTTCAAAGAACATTTAATATCAAAGTATGAATACGACACCCTGAGATTCATTTTCTTGCAGGCATTCTCTGTAAAACAAAGAAATACAATAGGAACAACGAAAGACTGACCAACAAACAATGTGCAAAAGAAGAAAAACTGTGCGTATATAAAAACAAATAATAATAAATAAATAAATAAATAATAGTAAATAACTAATACTGAGAGCATGACTTGCGAAGTCCTTGAAAGTAAGTCCATAGGTTGTAGAATCAGTTCAGAATTGAGGTGAGTGAAGTTATCCACGTTGCTTCAGGAGCCTGAAGGTTGAAGAGTAATAACTATTCCTGGTGGTGTGGGATGTAAAGGTCCTGGACCTCCTTCCTGATACAGCAGTGAGAAGAGGGCATGGCCTTGGATGTGGGGTTCTTTGATGATGGATGCTGCTTTCTTTGCAGTGCTTCTTGTAGATGTGCTCACTGGTGAGGAGGGTTTATTCTTTGACGGACTGGGCTTTATCCAACATTCAGGAAGAACATCAAATTAATCATCTAGACAAAGGTGGTTCTCTGTAATTTTCAGTATCATTATTTTTTTTGCAGAACAAGCCTTTGACTTTCAGTCAGGACAAACTAACAATGAACGCCTCTCCTTATGATTTACTTACTACCCATTACACCGCTGGCGTTTAGGGCGGCAGTGAAGGGCCTCCATCTCTGGTGGTGTTCAAGGCTTCCTTCATCATGTCGGTAGCTTCCTCTCGGTTTTCACTACTGTCAGCCAAGCAAGTCCTGGATGGAGACTCAGGAATACCGTCACACTCAGATGTAGGATTCTTCATTGCTGTTTCCATAACAACTTTTTTTAAGCAGTCAGGGTTGTTAGCCTTGTGCTGGACTCTCGAAACTGGAGGACCAGTGGACCACTTGTAATCTAGTCTCTACCCTTTGATCTGATTGGCATGGGTGCCAAAGCATAAAACCCTGACTCCAGCCAACATCGCTCTCTAGGTCATTGAGACATGAAAGCCTCAAAACCCATCGACAGGGTTGTGGTCCTCTCAGAGGTCTCCTCATGAACTCGTTAGGAATACTAAAGCATCTTGCTGCACATTAAAATGCATGGAATATTAAATAGCTTCATGATTGGGCTAAAATGCATAGATTACTGTGTCCATACATCTATTGATGCTTCTGGACGATCTTCAGTGATGTTCCTGGAATCATCGGGTGTTTTGGGTCTTTCAATATCATACAACCTCCTCCAGGTGACCCAGCCGGGGCTGATCAGACCCCAGCTTGTGTCCAGATGGCTAGCTACTTATGACTCCATGGCTCCCCTCTTTTGAGCCACAGCCATCTTGAGGCCCTCTCTGCCGCATCGGTAGTACTGCGGATGGCTCTCCTCTTCCTCTCTCCCTCAATGCCCAAAATGCTGAAGGCTCTAACTAAAGAACAGGCTACGAATCCCCTACAACCAACCTCCACTGGGAGACACCTCGCTCTCCATCCAGCCTGCTGACAGTTGCTGACCAGTCCTGTGTACTTGGAGAGCTTCCTTTCAAAGGCCTCTTCCAAGCTATCTTCCCATGGGACTGTCAGCTCCAGCAGCACCACTTGCTTATCTCCTATCTCTTTTTATAACTGGTATCTGGAGCACATACATATTGATAGCAATTGACTCTTAAGGTGCCTTCCATTTAGAACACTGAAGGCACTGAAGTTCATGACAAAAATAGTCCTGTTGAAAAATAAATCTGGAGTCTTCTCGCCCAGTCAGTTCAAGCAACTTGTATATGCATCAATAAGTTACTGGTGGTGTACTCGGGAAGGGACATTTACCAGTTGCAATATTGCTCGACATAATTGCAAAATTTTCACCAACCTCAGCAGCTGGCTTCTGTGTCAGCAGCAGAGACAATGATTCTTCACCTTGGGTGTCAGCTATATTCATGAACCTATTAATTCATCAACAATTTCACGCTGGATGCTCATTGCTATTTTATTTTTGCTTGTAAAGTCTTATAAGAGATAATTTTGGAATATAAGTGACTGAAAATAACATGTACAGTGCTGTTTCTCAAAAACTTTTTGAAATATTAACAAGTTTTAAAACATTGTACATTTTAGTAACTTGAGTTATAAGGATAGTCATTCCCAAAAATATTGTCACTTCTTAAACATTTAGAAGAAATAGTGAAGGCAGTTTTAGAAGTACTAGGTCATGTCTCAAAATGTAGAAGTCTTGAGAGGAAACCAAGTATAAAAGAAATAATAAATGTGGGTGGAAGCATCTTTAAGTATTAAACTGGTATCCCTCTGCCTTCTCAAATGAATATCTAAAACAAATGGTAGTACTATTTTGGAGGATTTTTCTCTTTGAGAATTTTTACTTTGCACCAAACAGCATCAAATTGAACATTGATTTTTTTAACTTCTGATATTTTTTCCTCCGCCCCCTTCCCTTGTTTTCAATTCCCCACTCTGGCCCTCCCCTTACCTTTTCTCTTCTCCTCACCCAACTATACTTTACTTTATACTTTATTGTCACCAAACAATTGATACTAGAACGTACGATCATCACAACGATATTTGATTCTGTGCTTCCTACTCCCTGGATTACAAATCGATAGTAAATATTAAAAATTTAAATTATAAATCATAAATAGAAAATGGAAAGTAAGCTAGTGCAAATAAACCGAGAGGCAGGTCCGGACATTTGGAGGGTACAGCCCAGATCCGGGTCAGCAGTCTTATCACAGTTGGAAAGAAGCTGTTCCCAAATCTGGCCGTACGAGTCTTCAAGCTCCTGAGCCTTCTCCCGGAGGGAAGAGAGACAAAAAATGTGTTGGCTGGGTGGGTCGTGTCCTTGATTATCCCATCACCACTGCTCCGACAGCGTGCGGTGTAAAGTGAGTCCACGGACGGAAGATTGGTTTGTGTGATGTGCTTCGCCGTGTTCATGATCTTCTGCAGCTTCTTCCGGTCTTGGACAGGACAACTTCTATACCAGGTTGTGATGCACCCTAGAAGAATGCTTTCTACAGTGCATCTATAAAAATTAGTGAAGGTTTTAGGGGACAGGCCAAATTTCTTTACTTTTCTCAGGAAGTAAAAGTGCTGGTGGGCCTTCTTGGCAGTGGCCTCTACTTGGTTGGACCAAGTCAGGTCATTTGTGATATTGACCCCAAGGAACTTAAAGCTTTTGACCTGTTCCACTTGCGCACCACCGATGTAAATTGGGTCGTGCGGTCCGCTACTCCTTCTGAAGTCAACAACCAATTCATTCGTCTTGCTGACATTGAGGGATAGGTTATTGTCTTCGCACCATACCACCAGGTTCTTAATTTCTTCTCTGTACTCAAACTCATCATTACCCGAGATACGGCCTACAATTGTTGTGTCATCAGCAAACTTATATATTGAGTTTGATGGAAACTTGGCCACACAATCACGGGTGTACAGTGAGTACAGCAGGGGGCTGAGTACACAGCCTTGTGGGGCACCGGTGCTCAGAGTGATTGTAGAGGAGAGCTTGTCCCCTATTTTTACAGCCTGGGTCCTGTCTGTGAGGAAGTTGAAGATGCAGCTGCAGATCTGAGTGCTAAGGCCCAGGTTCACTTTCACTATTGCTTTCTCCCGATGCCTCCTGTCCTTCTCTTTCTCCCATGGTCCAGCCGCCTCTCCTATCAGATTTCCTCTTCTCCAGCCCTTTACTTTTTCCACCTCCCAGTGCTTTACTTCAACCCCTCCCTCGCAATCCTGGGTTCACCTACCACTTTTTTAACTTCCCCTCTCCCCACTTTCTTATTCTTCCCCCTTCCTTTCCAGTCCTGACTGCCATTCTAACTGGCTGCATCACCGTCTGGTATGCGGGGGGGGGGGGTTGTTGGAGTGGGGGTTGCTATTGCGCAGGATCGAAATAAGCTGCAGAAAGTTGTGAACTCAGTCAGCCCCATCATGGGCTCTAGCCTCCGTAGCATCCAAGACACCTTCAAGGAGCGATGCATTAGGGACCCTCATCACCCAGGACATGCTCACTTCTCAATGCTACCATCAGGCAGGTGGTACAGGAGCCTGAAAGCACCCAGTCAGTGATTCAAGAACAGCTTCTTCCCCTCTGCCATCAGCACACAGACCACAGTACGTGTGCTTGCAACACTGTGTGTCCGACAGAGTGATCAGCAGCACTGGGGCTCCACAGGGGACTGTCTTGTCTCCCTTTCTCTTCACCATTTACACCTCGGACTTCAACTACTTCACAGAGTCTTGTCACCTTCAGAAGTTTTCTGATGACTCTGCCATAGTTGGATGCATCAGCAAGGGAGATGAGGTTGAGTACAGGGCTACGGTAGGAAACTTTGTCACATGGTGTGAGCAGAATTATCTGCAGCTTAATGTGAAAAAGACTAAGGAGTTGGTGGTGGACCTGAGGAAGGCTAAGGCACTGGTGACCCCTGTTTCCATCCAGGGGGTCAGTGTGGACATGGTGGAGGATTACAAATACCTGGGGATACGAATTGACAATAAACTGGACTGGTCAAAGAACACTGAGGCTGTCTACAAGAAGGGTCGGAGCCGTCTCTATTTCCTGAGGAGACTGAGGTCCTTTAACCATCTGTTGGACGATGCTGAGGATGTTCTACAAGTCCGTGGTGGCCAGTGCTATCATGTTTGCTGTTGTGTGCTGGGGCAGCAGGCTGAGGGTAGCAAACACCAACAGAATCAACAAACTCATTCGTAAGGCGAGTGATGTTGTGGGGATGGAACTGGACTCTCTGACGGTGGTGTCTGAAAAGAGGATGCTGTCCAAGTTGCATGCCATCTTGGACAATGTCTCCCATCCACTACATAATGTACTGGTTGGGCACAGGAGTACATTCAACCAGAGACTCATTCCACCGAGATGCAACACTGAGCGTCATAGGAAGTCATTCCTGCCTGTGGCCATCAAACTTTACAACTCCTCCCTTGGAGGGTCAGACACCCTGAGCCAATAGGCTGGTCCTGGACTTACTTCCTGGCATAATTTACATATTACTATTTAATTATTTATGGTTTTATGTGGCTATATTTATACTCTATTCTTGGTTGGTGCAACTGTAACGAAACCCAGTTTCCCTCGGGATCAATAAAGTATAACTATGACTATGACTCTGGCTATTCTGGATGGACATTGAACCCATGAACACTACCTCACTACCTTTTCAGATTACTTATTTAATTTTAACCATTTAATATATTTACTGTAACTCACAGTTTTTATTATATATTGCAAAGTACTACCGCCACAAAAACGACAAACATCACAACATATCCCGGCGATATTAAACCTGATTCTGATTCTGAAGGGTCTCGGCCTGGAACATCAATTGCTTATTCCTTTCCATAAATGCTGCCTGGCCTACTGAGTTCATTCAGCATTTTGTGTGTGTTGCTTTGGATTTCCAGCATCTGCAGAATCTCTTGTGTTTAGCACTGAATGATGGAATGGTTGTGATATGGTTAAATTACCAGACTAGTAATTCAGGGTCCTGAACTAATAATCTCACCAGATTTCAAATCCCCCAGTGGGAATTGGATTTAATATCCAGATTATTAGCAGGATTTAGAAGTAAACATCAAACAGGTTTAGCAATGACACACTAAATACATCAAATTTGCTGGTGAACGCAGCAGGCCAGGCAGCATCTCTAGGAAGAGGTACAGTCGACGTTTCAGGCCGAGACCCTTCGTCAGGACTAACTGAAGGAAGAGCTAGTAAGAGATTTGAAAGTGGGAGGGGGAGGGGGAGATCCAAAATGATAGGAGAAGACAGGAGGGGGAGGGATGGAGCCAAGAGCTGGACAGGTGATTGGCAAAGGGGATATGAGAGGATCTTAGAACAGGAGGTCCGGGGAGAAAGACCGGGGGGGGGGGCGGGGACCAGAGGTTGGGCAAGGGGTATATTCAGAGGGACAGAGGGAGAAAAAGGAGAGAGAGAGAGAATGTGTGTATATAAATAAATAACAGATGGGGTACGAGGGGGAGGTGGGGCATTAGCGTTCACCAGCAACTTTGATGTGTGTTGCTTGAATTTCCAGCATCTGCAGAATTCCTCGTGTTTACATATTAAATACTACCAGATTGCCATGAAGTAACAACTGGTTTACTGACGTCCTTCAATGGAGGAAATCATTGCTTGAGTCCTGCCGATGGGTTTTGGCCCGAAACGTCGACTGTACTTTTTTTCCCATAGACGCTGCCTGGCCTGCTGAATTCCTCCAGGCCTTCGCGTGTGTTGCTCGGATTTCCAGCATCTGCAGATTTTCTCTTGACGGTGAATCGTTGCCTGGTGTGGCCTGCTGACCCCAAAACCATCCTATGTTGTAATGAAATTAGAGCAAGACGTGGCGTGCTAAGCACTAATTCTCACTATACCTCAGTACATGTGAAAATGGGCAGCACAGCAGCACAGCGGTTATTTCAACTCTTTACACCAACCAACTATAAGATCAGGGTTCAATTCTCGCTACAGTTGGTAAGGATTTTATGTTTTCTCCGTGACTGTGTTGGTTTCCTTCGGGTGCTCTGGTTTTCTTCCACATTCCAAAGATGCATGGGTTATGGTTAATAAGTTGAGGGCATGCTATTTTGGAATACGCTATGTATATGCTATGAAGAAACCTGCGGGCTGACCAGCACAATCTTTGCCGATTTGATTTGACACAAATCACACATTTTTCAATGTATGTTTCAATGTACAAGTGACAAATAAATGCAATCTAATAAATAATTTACTGTTTTGTTGTATTCTAACTGATTTTTAAAACCATCAGCAAGCCGTTAGTTCAGGAGCAATACATTTAGAATCAGGTTTAAATTCACCAGCATATGTTTTGAAATTTGTTAACTTTGTGGCAGCAGTACAATGCGATACATAATAATATAGAAAAAGACGGTGAATTACAGTAGTTCAAACAGTTAAATTAAACAAACAGAGCAAAAACAGAAACAAAATAGTGGTGAGGTAGTCTCAATATCCATTCAGGAACTGGATTGTTAAGGAAAGAAGCTGTTTCTAAATTGCTGAGTGTGTGCCTTCAGGTTTCTGTACCTCCCTCCTAACGGTAAAAATGAGAAGGGGGAATGTACGGGTAGTAGGTGTCCTTAATGATGAACACCACATTTTTTGAGGCATCGCTCCTTGTAAATGTCTTGGATACTACAAAGGCTAGCACCTGTAATGGAGCTGACTAATTTTACAACTCTCTATGGCTTGCTTCGATCCTGTGCAGGTGCTCCCCTGCCCCCATACCAGACAGTGATGCAGCCAGTCAGAATGCTCTCCACCGTACATCTTGCCAGAACTGCTCAAGTCTGGGGAGACAAAAAAAAAAGTATATCACGTCTTGATCTTTATGAATTGTGCTGTATGCACTTTTTCCACTGGCAGACGGGGCTCGTCAGCCGTGGCTGGCAACTCATCTAGGAGAAGGAAAACTCTGCTTTCAAACCTCTGCTGACTTGCTATACCCACTCATGGGGAAGGCTTCTGGACTAAACCCCGAGGGGAAAAAATCTAGAGCTGAAGTCCCTACATTGAGTTCAACGCTGACTGGCAACTCCTGTGATGCTGATGGTACCAAATTGTAGCAGTCTCTACCATTCCTTTGGGTTCATCAGATGCATGGAGAGGGGGGAGCTTACTCCATGGGCAACAACCGTACTGCCCTGACTTGTGTATTTGGACAGCTAGGACACAACAACCATAGTTGACCCTGACCGCCGGAGGCCTCGCTCACTCCCTCTATTCTTAAACACTGATTATACTTTTAAATGTATTGGCTGTAGAGCACTTAAGACATCCTGTGATTGTGAAACGTTTGTAAATGCAAATCTTTCTGAAGTAGCAAGTTTGATGTTTGGGGAGTGCAGTAAAGAAAGTGGGTATTCTCTTAAGCCTAAAATTCAACAGCTAACAAAGAGACATGTCCACGATGGAGTATATTGTCTTCAACAGTATGAATTTCAGATGTAGAGAAACATTCACTGCTGTGAAAATATTGTGTGTGTTTAATGTGATTAACTGGGGACGAATTTCTAGGCTAGTAACTTCATCTCACTCTGCCTTTTCAAAAAATGTTCTTCAATATTGAAATTATGTGCTGTGCTAATGGAATAAATCACCAGTTCTTTCAGAACACTTTAAAATAACCACATGTACCTGTCAAAATTTCAGATGGATAGGATGCTCTAGGAATGAGTTCATTAAGATTCCCTGCTAACTTTAATTCAATTCCACATGTAATAACATCAGCTACATCAATCAACGTGTAATAACAACCAATCGGCTTCTGGGACTGATGAGGAAGAGCAAATTAAAAGTAGCAAGGGGCAAGCACAGTGGCTGTTGACTGAGTGGGCATAGTTAGAGTGGTAACCTTGAGGTTTTAACTCTTCAGGGCTTCAGTGAAGAGAGGCTTCACTCAGAGAAAGCAAAGGAAAGAAAAGTTCACTTTTTTTTCCTTCTCTTCTTTATACCTGCTTGGCTAGGGATAGTAGAGATGCCAGGCAGGATCATGAAATGCTCCTCTTGTGGGATGTGGGAAGTTAGGGAGATCTACAGTGTCCCTGACGACTATGACTGTGAGAGGTGCATCCAGCTGCAGCTTCTAACAAATAGTGTTAAGGAATTGGAGTTGGAACTTGATAAAACTCCAGATCATTCGGGAGGCTGAAGGGGTGATAGATAGGATATATAGAGAGAGGTAGTTATACCCAAAGTGCGGGACACAGGAAACTGGGTGACAGTCAGGAAGGGGAAAGGGGTTAAGGAGCCAGTGCAGGGTACCTCTGTGGCCATCTCCCCTCAACAACAGGTATATTACATTGGATACTGTTGGGCAGGATGACCTAACAGAGGAGAGTCAAAGTGCTCAATGTGTAAAACGTATTACAGTGAGTGGACAAGGAGGCTAAGCACACAGCCTTGTGGCGCACTGTGCTGATGGAGATCGCTGATGAAAAGCAAGAATGATGTATCCAGATTTGCTGATACAATGACAGGCAGCAAAGTGAGCAATGAGGACAACTCCCTGAATCATTAGAACATGGGCAGGAAGATGCCAAAGGGCATCTGATAAAACTTGGTATCAATTTAATTGGCAGTGTTGCTGAACCAATAGTTTGTTGCAAAATGCAATGGTGCACCTTTAAAAGCAGTTCAGTAATTGTCACTTCCACTTGGAGGAGAAAAGATCAAGGATGCGTAGGAGTGTTACTGGGAAAAAAGCAACCCATGAAAAATACACAATTGTCACATGGATATTATTGGAATAATGTTTTGGGAAACACACTCTGGAATAATATGGAAAGTCAAACAGATTGGCTTGGAGCTGCTTCCTAACAGGTGTCTTCATCATCTTCTATTTTTTTTTCAGAAATAAAGCTCCACTGTCTTACAATTCTTTATATTGAGAGACAGAGAATATAGCTGTTGTCTCAGTCTCTATACTCTGTTTTCTGAATCAGTAGAAGGAAAGCTCTTTAGGCCTGTTATCCCACTTTATCAATGCAGATTGGTTTCAGCATTGCATTGTTACAAACTATATATAGCAAATTGTACAAGTCAGTTTGGGTAGGTACACAATATGAAACCATCTGACATTGCATTGGTGTTACAGTGAACGCGCACACACAGTTCCAAAACTTCCCAATGAATCTGTTACTTAGAATAATATCAAATGTACAGCACAGAAGCAGGCCACTCAATGTAGCCGATCCATGCTCCAGTTTACAATCATATACTCAAAAGAGCAACACACACAAAAAGCTGGAAGAACTCGAGTCAGGCAGCATCTATGGAAGGGAATAAACATTTGACTTTTTGGCCGGTCCACCTGCATGCTAAAGAACTAATTTTCCAAAAGTTTCATGCTCTGATTTATAAAATGCTTATTGTCTTTCTTAGTGCTGCAGAATTCCACCCCCCCCCCCACAACTTCAGGATTTCTAGTTATTTTCTGCTGGAATCCTTTCTCATGTCCTCGAGCTTGACTGGTATACCAACTGATCGGCAATCTGGGCTTCATCGTATCAAGGGTGTTGCCCTTTCGCCATTGTCTCCTACCGAACCTTTCTCCAACTGAAAACTATCTTGATTTTTTTTTCGCTTTCCCAGTCTGACAAAAAGGTCTTTAAGCTGAGATCTTTCACTTTCCACAAATCACACCAAAGAGAAAGAAACAGTGAATCAAATTTAAGTCACTCAGAATGGGAAAAAGTAAATATTTTCAAAAATAATGTTTGAAATTATTGAAATTCATAAGAAAATCGACCTTGAATTTCTGTTTCCATGAACCTAATGGTGATTAGGTATGGATGATTCAATAGTTCTCAGCAATGCTTTTCTCATTGGGTAACCCTACTTTGCCATAGACAGATGTGTTAGTTACACATGAATAGCAGCATAGATCTATTTAGCATAATTTTCCCAACTATTCTGGGCTAAATGTTAAAGGTAAGCTAGTACTGAGCTATTAGCATATATCATTAATCATTTCACTTGGAGGGCAGCAGGCTGTAATTCTCCTGTTCTCTGCATAGCATATTTTAAAGGTATATTTCAAACCTGCAGATACTCTCAAGGGAGAGAAAAAGGTTAGCGTCATCTAAAGATTAGCTTTTTTCGTATGTAGATCGATACATGCAGTGAAATGCGATGTATGCACAAGTATTAAATAAAGGTAAGGTTTCTCTGATTAAGACATTGCAAAAGGACTATTGGCTGTTAAAGTTCTGCCTACTTAAGAACTTCAGAATAGGAGCTAGCTAAGCTATTCAACAATATTGAAGCTGAAATTGGTTTATTATTGTCAAATGTACAGTGAAAAGCTTATCTTGCATATTGTTCCTATAGATCAAATCATTACACAGTGCATTGAGGTAGAACAAGGTAAGACAGTAACAGTGCCAAATAATGTGTGAAAGCTAACTAAAAAGTGCAGTGCGGTTGCAGGCAAACAGTAAGGAGCATGATAATAACAAGGTTGTTACGTCAAAAGCCCATTATATCTTACTGGGGAACCATTCAATAGTCTTCTAATACTGGGGCTGAGTCTGTGCTTGATCCTGGTAATACTTGCTTCCTTTCAGGCTCTCGTCTTCTTCCTGATAGGAGAGGGGAAAAGACAGAATATCTGGAGCGCGTGGAGTGTTATTAGGCTGCCTGCTTTAACGAGGCATTGAGAAGTATAGCACATGGAGGGGACGCTAGTTGCTGAGATGAGCTATGTCCACAACTCTCTGCAGTTTCTTGCAGTCATGTGCAGAACAGTTGACATACCAAGCTGTTATGCATCTGGATAGGATGCCTTCTATGGTATGGTGCACCATTGAAAATTGGTAAGGGTCAATGAGTACATTGCAAATTTCTTTTAACCTTTTGAGGAAGTAGAGGTATTGGTGAGCTTTCTTGGCTGTGACATCAATATGGTTGTACGAGTGCAGGCTATTGGTGATGTTTACTCCAGGGAACAAAGTTCTCAACCCTCTCAGTCTCGACACTGTTGTTGTAGCCAAGAACATGTCTACATCCTTGAAGTCAATGATCAGCTCTTTTGATTTGTTGACCTTGAAGAAAGATTGCGGTCATTAAACTCTCTATCCTCCTACTCTCCATTATTTGAGATGTGACCCACTACAGTAGTATTATCTACAAACTTGTATATGGTGCTAGAGCAGAATTTGGCCAGTCAGTCACGAGAATACAAGTAGCAGAGCTGGGGGCTTAGGATGCTACCTTGTGATACAGCTCTGCTCTTGTATTTCAACACCATTTTCCTGTTTTATCCCTCATCCTTGATTCTTCTAAAAATCTAGAAATCTATTTTTCTATTTTGAATGAAATCAATAAGCAAACCCCAGAAACTCCCAGGGTAGACAATTCCTAAAATTCATAATTTTTTTGGCAGAAGCAATTGTTCCTCATTTCATACTTACATGGTCCTCTCCTTATTTTGAGACTATGACCCTTAATTCCGGATAATTTATCCATGAAACATCTCTCATAGTGTTGAACCCACTATGAAGTTTGTGTTTTTCCCAGTGAGGCTATTTTCACTCTTAAGACTAGCCTACGCAATTTCTTTTCATGTGACGGATGATGAATTTTTATGATTTAAATTTCAAAATTCAAGATTGTATATTGTCATTCTTCAGTACGAGTGTAAAGGAGAATGGAATGATTGCTACTCTAGAGCTGATGCAGGATAAAACATAAATATAAAAGCCATCCTACAAGAATTAATGTACAAGTAATTATTGAGTGTGGCCCTATATACAAAAGATTAGCATAATATTATACATAAGATTAAACTGATTGTACATAAGTTATATTGTGTAGTGCGTGGCCAAGTGGTTGGGGAGTTGGACTGGCGATCTGAAGGTTGAGAGTTCAAGCCCCAGCCGAGGCAGTGTGTTGTGCCCTTCAGCAAGGCACTTAACCACACACTTCTCCAGTCCACCCAGCTGAAAATGGGTACAGGCAAAATGCTGGGGGTTAACCTCGCGATAGACTGGCGTCCTATCCGGGGGTGGGGGAGATGGACTATCATAGATAATTTCTTTTACTTCTACTTTTGTATAGGTCCTCGAGTTCCAGTATGTTTGTGAAAGGTTTTTTTTTGCCCTGTGTGAACAGCCATAAAGTATTTGTTCAATTGTTCCGTTTCTTAATCCTCCACTCTCCATGTTTTCTGATTCTAGGCAGAATTTAAAAAGAAATTGATAAGTAGTTTTAGACACATGGAAGAAATACTTTATAATAAAGATGATGAGTATCTGCAAATTAATTCATCACAATTATAAGATCATAAAACATAGGAGCAGAATTAGGCCATTCAGCCCATCCAGTCTGCTCCGCTACTCCATCACGGTTGATTCTGAATCCTACTCAACCTCATACCATTGCCTTCTTGCCATATCCTTTGATGCCCTAACCAATCAGGAAACAATCAACTTCTGCCTTCAAAATACGCACGGACTTGGCCTCCATTGCAGTCTGCCAGAGCAGTCCAGATTTACTACTCTCCAGCTAAAAATTCCTCCCTACCTCTGTACTAAAGGATCGCCCCTCAATTTTGAGGCTGTGCCCTCTAATTCTAGATACACCTACCATAGGGATGTTGCCACATCCACCGTATCTAGTCCTTTAGACATTCGGTAGGTTTCAACGAGATCCCCACACATTCTTCTAAATTCCAGTAAGTACAGGCCCAAAGCTGCCAAACACTCCTCATATGTTAACCCCTTCATTTCAAGAATCATTCTTATGAACCTCCTTTGGACTCTTTCCAACGACAGCACATTCTTTCTGAGATATGGGCCCAAAACTGTTGACAATAATCTAAGTGCGGTCTGACTAGTGTCTTATAAAGGCTCAGCATCATCTTTTTGCTTCTATATTCCACTCCTCTTGAAATAAATGTCAACATTGCATTTGCCTTCTTTACCTGTAAATTAACTTTCTGGGAGTCTTGCACGAAGCCTCCCAAGTCCCTCTGCACCACTGATGTTTGAACCTTCTCCCCATTTAGATAATAACCTGCACTAGTATTCCTTTTACCAAAATGCATTATCAGACATTTCCCAACACTGTATTCCATCTGCCACTTTTTTGCCCATTCCTCCAAGTTGTCCATGTCCTGCTGCAGTCACATTGCTTCCTCAGCATTACCTATCCCTCACCTATCTTTGTATCATCTGCAAACTTTGGCACAAAGCCATCAATTCCATTATCTAAATCAATGACAAGCAATGTGAAAAGCAGCAGTCCCGATACTGACCCCTGAGGAACACCACTAGTCATTGGTAACCAACCAGAAAAGGCCTCGTTTATTCCCACTCGCTGCCTCCTACCTGTCAGCCATTCCACTATCCATCCCAGTAGCTTTCCTGTAACACCATAGGATTTTATCTTGTTAAGCAGTCTCATGTGTGGCACCTGTTACGTACCCCGTAACTGGGTTGCCAAACCAGCAGAAATGGATCACTCAGTTGGAGTCTGGAGTACTAGAACTAAGAAAGTTTTATTAAAGAAACAAGCAACACAGTAATCGAAAGGATAATAAATGCAACAGTTCAACAATGATAACCACACATGTGCACAGAATTAAGATAACAGCATCAATCAAGCTCTATCGTTGTCTAGAGGTAAATGACCAATTTCAAAATGACTCAAAGTTCAGTCCAGTTTGTAGTTCAGTTCGCAGTAATCGTTGCCATGGCGATGGACAAGGTGGGGAAGAGAGACATAGAATAGGAACAACTCATCATTCAGCACAGCTTCACTCACAGACCAGCGAGATGGCTCACAAACAGCACTTGGGCGGGTCCTTGGTGATGTCACCTGAGGTCACCGACTGTGACCCCTCCTCCAGATGCGGTCGATCCTCTGCAGTGAACCCGGCACCCAGGCAAGGGCGGACACACACCGGGTTCCCGCTGATCGTACCTTTCCACCCTTGTCGTTGTCTGATGCTTCTCACCCACTCGTGAGAGGCGCACCGCTTCCAGGGTCTCGTTACCTCGGGTGGCGTGTGTGTCCGCCTTAGCGAACCTGTCCCTTTTTATCCCCCTGCTGGGGTATCGCCTGTCCATCACTTCAAACAGTTCAGGGTTCAAAGGGGGGAGCCGCTCCAGACAGCTCTCCCTCCCGCATCCCTTCATTACACATCTCCAGACGCTGCTCCATTGTTCCTTATCTCTCCTTCCCCTGAGGGCAGGTGGCAGACCAACTGCTGATGCCACTGATGCTAGCCCAGGCCAGCAAACATCTTAATTTTATGTGTATTCTCGTAACACTTCCCCCCTTTAAGGATTTTTACCGGGAGGTAAAAATTACAAACATGACTACATTATCTGATACATACACAATATACATCTTTAACAGTTATTTAGCTAATACAGAGAATTTGAAGCTGTCAACACCTTGACAGACAGTCATCACATTTTCTGTTCCTTTTACACGTGTTATTAATAATCCCTTAGACCAGGCTCCAACTCAGCAAACTTCATAGTGGCCAAAAACACTGATGAATTGCGACCAATGTAACCTCTCATTTGGTTTTGTCCCGGACCACAACAACAAGGGTCGTCCCATTCCGACTCAATTTTCTCTCGCAAGGGCTTAGTAGGAGGGGGACGGGTATTGACCGCAGAGTTATTGCAAAACTTCCTGCAGTACCCCACCATCTCCAAAAGCCTTCTGAGGGCCCTCTTGTCTGTCGGGGTTGGGAGGTCAGCGATAGCCTGCACTGTAGCTTGCATCACTGCCAGCTGCCCCTGTGTCACCACAATTCCCAGGTAAGTGACTCTCGTGTGGCCGAATTCATTTTTTTCAAGGTTCACTATCAAACTGGCTTCAGACAGCCGTGTTAAATTGCCAATACACACCTCTGTGTTCATCAGCCCTTTAGTCACTGAATTACTCGAAAAATATGGGTGTTGTTTACTTGGCTGCCCTATTGTAACCACAATCACCCAACGTCCCAGTTCTTTGCATTTCCTCGGGACAATCAAACACATGGGTGCGAGTCGTTTAATTACTCCTTCGGGGATTAAGGGAGAGACCTTATCAGTAGACCTGGCCAAAACAATAGCCTTCTCCCATCTGACCGATCCCATCCTAATCTTTTCAAAATGGTTTTTTTCTCTTATCAAGGGGCCCCTAGCTTCATTGATTTCCACGCTAACACCGACTAGGTTTGTTAGCATATCAAAAGCCGGTGACCGTCTCAGTTCGCGTCGGTCATGATCAATAACATTCTTCCCCCTGGGCAGCCGGTAAATCTCTTTCATGATTCCACCAACTGTTTCCTCCAGCACCGCAAAATGTCCACCGGGGGGTACCTCGTGGGCCAGGTTAAAAACCTCATCCCCATAACTCTTTTGCACCACCCCCCACTCCTCATCTGCGGATGCTGTACTTGATTTCCCTTTCTTCCTTAGCACTTCCTCATCCGCACAATAGCTTGTCAAGGCTGTGTCAGAGAGAGCGGTCTCGGCAAAAACCATCAGCCCCTCGTCTCGCTCCTGCGTCTGCACAAATTCTTTCCTGGCTACTGCTACGTCCGTCCCAGCTCCCTCACTACCTCTTATCTCACTACACCCTGTCTCATACAAGGTTGGCAGGAATGTTAGCCAAATTCACCATCGCGGGCGGGGCCTCCATGCTGGCAGGCTGACCCGTCAATCTCACGACTGGGAACACGATTCCTCCGGCGATGTCATTACCGAGCAAGACTTCCACGTCTTTCATCGGTAATTCGGACCTCACCCCGATCGTGACTAGTCCAGAGACCAGGTTGCTCTGTAAATGTATCTGGTGCAAAGGGACTGACTCTGTCCCTTCCCCAACACCTTTGACCTCTACCTCCCCAGTCTGGGTCTCTGAGCTAAACTCTAATACACTCTTCAGTATTAGTGACTGACACGCTCCCGTGTCTCTCCAGATCCGCTTCACTGACACCAGTCCGGCCGAGATAAACCTCTCGCGCCCTTCCTGGACTTTTTCAGACCTGTCCTTCCCTAGCGGTTCGCTTAACAGCTCGATACAGCCATTCAAAATTTCCGCTTTTCCTTTCCCCGTCTCCTTCCTTGGGGCAAAGCACCTGGACGCAAAGTGTCCGACTTTCCCACAATTATAACAGACGACCCCAGGAGACTTCCTACCAGACTGCTCCCGGTCTACCTTATCCTTTTCACTAGTCCCCGGCTTACTTTCTGACTTTTCCGGCGGACTCTCCCCGCCGTCCTGACTACCCTTCTGGTAGCCTTTACTCGGGGCAAACTTCATTTTATGCGTCAACGCGTACTCATCCGCTAACTTAGCAGTTGCGGCTAACGTGGCTGCCTCTTTCTCATCGAGGTAGGGTCTCATACCCTCAGGGACACAACCTTTAAACTGCTCAATCAGAATCAGCTGCAGCAGTCTGTCATAATCCCCCTCTACCCCCTTCGAGGCGCACCAACGCTCACAATATGTTTGCATCTCGCGAGCAAACTCCAAATACGTGCGGTCCCACTGCTTCCTCGCATTCCGGAACCTCTGCCGGTATGCCTCCGGGACCAACTCATAAATCCTGAGGATGGCCTCCTTCACCACCTCATACTTCTGGGCATCTTCCGCGGATAAAGCGGAGTAAGCTTGTTGGGCCTTCCCTTTCAGTACACTCTGAAGTAAAACAACCCACTTATCCCTCGGCCATTCCTGACTTATAGCCACCTTTTCGAAGTGGAGAAAGTACCGATCCACATCGGTATCGTCAAATGGGGGAACCAGCCTAACCTCCTGGGTCGCCCGGAACCCTCCACCTTGGTTCGGCACGAGCCCCTGCTCGGCCCTTATCTTTAACTTCTCCAGCTCAAATTCCCTTTCCCTCTGTTTCTCCTCTCTCTCCAACTGTCTTTCTCTCTCTTGCCTTTCTACCTCTTTCTCTCTCTCTCGCCTTTCTAACTCTTTCTCTCTCTCCCGCCTTTCTAACTCTCTCTCTTTCTCCCGCCTTTCTAACTCTCTCTCCCGCCTTTGTAACTGCTTCTCTTCGTGTTCTAACTGCCGTACCCGGAACTCGTGCTCGAGTCTCAGTTTTTCAAGCTGTACCTGTACCGCGTCTCCAGCAGGTTTTTCAATAGACACCACCCCCAGCTCACCTTGGGGAAACACTCCTTTAGATACATAGTGCTCTACAATAGCTCTGTGTATCTCCTCTCTCCTCATTGTCGACTTCACCTTAGCAAGATTCACCCGTTTTGCCACAGCTATCAATTCCGATTTCCTGGCATCTTCTAATGCCTCCAAGGTCGGCGCCTTTATAAATTCCTCAACCTCCATTTCTGCTGTTTGTCTTTTCTTTCTTTCGGGAATTTTAACCCAATCAATTTACTCCGTCCCAAATTTAGCGTTCAAAATCGCGGACGAGAACCCCACTTATGTTACGTACCCCGTAACTGGGTTGCCAAACCAGCAGAAATGGATCACTCAGTTGGAGTCTGGAGTACTAGAACTAAGAAAGTTTTATTAAAGAAACAAGCAACACAGTAATCGAAAGGATAATAAATGCAACAATTCAACAATGATAACCACACATGTGCACAGAATTAAGATAACAGCATCAATCAAGCTCTATCGTTGTCTAGGGGTAAATGACCAATTTCAAAATGACTCAAAGTTCAGTCCAGTTTGTAGTTCAGTTCGCAGTAATCGTTGTCATGGCGATGGACAAGGTGGGGAAGAGAGACATAGAATAGGAACAACTCATCATTCAGAACGGCTTCACTCACAGACCAGCGAGATGGCTCACAAACAGCTTTTGGGCGGGTCCTTGGTGATGTCACCTGAGGTCACCGACTGTGACCCCTCCTCCAGATGCGGTCGATCCTCTGCAGTGAACCCGGCACCCAGGCAAGGGCGGACACACACCGGGTTCCCGCTGATCGTACCTTTCCACCCTGGTCGTTGTCTGGCACTTCTCACCCACTCGTGAGAAGCGTACCGCTTCCAGGGTCTCGTTACCTCGGGTGGCGTGTGTGTCTGTCTTAGCGAACCTGTCCCTTTTTATCCCCCTGCTGGGGTATCGCCTGTCCATCACTTCAAACAGTTCAGGGTTCAAAGGGGGGAGCCGCTCCAGACAGCTCTCTCTCCCACATCCCTTCATTACACATCTCCAGACGCTGCTCCATTGTTCCTTATCTCTCCTTCCCCTGAGGGCAGGTGGCAGACCAACTGCTGATGCCACTGATGCTAGCCCAGGCCAGCAAACATCTTAATTTTATGTGTATTCTCGTAACACACCTTATCAAATGCCTTCTAAAAATTCAAGTAAACGAAATCCACTATCTCTCCTTTGACCACCCTGCTTGTTACTTCCTCGAAGAGCTCTAACAGATTTGTCAGGCAAGATTTCCCTTTACAAAAGCCATGCTGACTTTGACTTATTTTATCTGTCTTGAAGTACCTCGAAACCTCATCTTTAATAATAGCCCAACACTTTCCCAACCACTGAGATTAGACTAAGTGGCCTATAGTTACCTTTTTTTTTTGCCTTCCTACCTTCTTAAAGAGTACAGTGACATTTGCAATCTTCCAGTCCTCTAAGACCATGACAGAATCAAGTGATTCTTGAAAGATCATGACAAATGCATCTGTTATCTCTTCAGCAACCTCTCTCAGGACTTCAGGATGTAGCCCATCTGGTCTAGGTAACTTATCCACCTTAATACCTTTCAGTTTGCCTAGCACTTTTTCCTTTGTAACAGCAATGGCACTCAGATCTCTGGCGCACTGCCAGTGTCTTCCACAGTGAAGTACCCATTAAGTTCATCAGCCATTTCTTTTGTCTCCCATTACTACCTCACCAGCATAATTTTCCAGTGGTCCAATATCAACTCTCACCACCCTTTTACTCTTAATATAACTGAAAACATTTTTGGTATCCTGCTTTATATTATTGGCCAGTCTGCCTTCATGTTTCATTTCTTCCCTTTCCTTCTTATAGGTTTTTTAGTTGCCTTTTGTTGGATTTTAAAAGCTCCCCAATCATCCAACTTCCCACTCACTTTTGCTACCTTATATGCCCTTTCCTTGGCTCTTATGTAGTCCTTAACTTCCTTTGTCAGCCCTGGTTGCCTACCCCTGCCATTTGAGAACTTCTTCCTCTGTGGGACATCTCTCTCCTGCGCCTTGTGAAGCAGAGAAACTTCAGCCATCTCTGCTCTGCCATCATCTCCACCAGTATCCTCCTCCAATCCACCTGGGCAAGCTCCTCTCTCACACCTCTGTAATTCCCTTTATTCCATAGTGATACTCATACACCTGACTTGTGCTTCTCCCTCTCAAATTGCAGTATGAATTAAATCATGCTATGATCACTGCCTCCTAAGGGTCCTATATAATTATCTATACAAGTTCAAATACAAAATCAAATTGATGCAAAAACTAAGGCATTAGAAGAACTCAGCAAGTCCAGCATCTGTGGGAAAAAAGAATGAACGGTTGATATTTCAGGTCGAGACCCTACATCATGACTGAACAGACAGGGACAATAACTTGCATATAAAGTTGAGAGGGAAAGATGAGTTAAGTGGCTGATGAATGATAGGTGGAATCAGATAAGAAGGATGAAGTTTAATTTTTGCGCTAGGTTATAATCTCTTGTCTCTAGCATCAAACTGACAACCACTATTATAAAAACAGAAAACAGCTTATTCTGTTAACTGGTAGAGGAAAAGTGCAGTGAAAGCTTGGATTTTAACTTTTTCATCAAAATCTTGCAGCAATTTCAACAACCAGTATTTGTTTTTTTTCTCCCCCCAAAAGCAGCATTTATGGTTCTTAATTCTTTCATTAACCAAAAGTTCTACTGAAACCTAAACTACATAATTACAGAATGGTTATTAGTCATTTTTGATGGCACATTTTTATTACAAAAAGTAGAATTTCTCAGCCATGAAATTTTATGTAAGACAAAATTCATAACAGTTTAAAACAAGAAATGCAACAATTTCTCTGTTGTCTGAGGTTGGGGTCTGGGGTCACAATAGGTTTTTAACTAAATTTGTAGTCATGAAAACTAAATGGACATCTACATTTTTAAAGAACATAATATAATTTACATTTTCTTCAATGCACAGTATATTAGAGGAATAATATTTCAAAGCCAAGACCTACAGAATTTAAATGAAAACAATCTCAGAAGCCATGAAGGTGCTCTATGCTACCCCAAGGACATTCTCCTAAGGACCCCCCACTTCAGATTTTTGTTTCATCACTGTGGATATTGTCACCTTACATTCACCAGGTTACTGAACCATAAATGATGTTATCTATATCAAGGTCAATATTTTAACAATCTTGTCTGGCCTCCAAAATCAAGAAATGGTACCAGGAATACCATGAAATAGATTGAGATTACCTATGGAAAGCAGTTGCCTATTGTTGTTCAAATGAAAGTAAGTTAGCTTAACTCATTTTTAAGATGGCCAAATCATTTAAATTCCAATTTAGCAAGATGGAATGGGCCTTCATGTACTCGATTCACAGTGCTCTCATAATCAATACCCAAGCAGAGTGCTGTGTTTGGTCTTCCAAAGGATAATTATTGGCTTCTACTGGCCAAGAATGACCAGTATCAAAGTAACAGTTTAAAAATATGTCTGCTTCAGTTTATTTGCAGCAAAGCATACATAATTACACAATAATATAAACAGAAAGATTTTCCTTTACATCAACAATAATTTATTCCTTGAGTACAAAGGGAGCTCAGCTGTAGGGGGTAGTTTAAGTTTCCACTGTTCATATCAGAAATATACAAAGATTTACACAAGTCCAGTGTATAATTAAAAAATAACCATTTCAATGAAATTACTCCTCAGCAAAGGTCCAATGGGGGGAATTCCACTGGGCATTTAAGGCAGACAATGTCAGATGGCTAACCCAGCATTCTTTATGTTCAGCTGAAGAAGTAGGTGGACTCTTTTACGTTCTCTAGATCAAATTCACCTGTAAGGAAAAATGAAGATGATTCATGAGTCCTGATACAAGACTAAACCAGGAAGGAAGAGCTGCTACAAATGACTCTCGAGGTGTATCAGGGAACAATTTCTGTTTCATAGCTAATTCATGGAATGTGGTGAACAATGGCAAGTTCAGCATTTTTTGGTCTTGTCACTCCCACAACTGAGTGCCTTGATATATTTTATATGGCTAATAAGATTGGCTTTGTTCCAGTTCCAATATGGAACAGGTTCAAAGAGCTGACAGGCCACTTCCACAGACAAATTTAATGCCTATATATTCAGAAAATAAAATATTCTAATACGCCTCACTGATATAGTAGAGCCATTAGTTTAGAATTCCTTTGTAATGGCAGATGATCCACAGACCACATTTTACTCAGTGTAGATCCATCATTTAAGACTTCAGTGCAAAAGCTGACTTGATCCTACAAGGGGTGATTGATAAGTTTGTGGCCTAAGGTAGAAAGAGTTAATTTTAGAAAACCTAGCACATTTATTTTTCAACATAGTCCCTTCCTACATTTACACACTTAGTCCAGTGGAAGTGGAGCATATGGATCTTGGACCTCCAGAAGGTGTCCACAGCAGGGGTGATGGATAAGTTCGTGGCCTAAGGTAGAACGACATGAGTTATACGACTCTCGTTACATGCACATGCAGTTCAACTCTTTGAGTGATTATGCAGAAAGTTTGAAGTTAATAACTCATCTCATGATGAAAAGCAGGTTGACTATTACTTTACCATTGGATAGAAATAGAGTTATGAGCCTCTGAAGTATTTCAACAAGATTATCCAGTGAAAAGCAATCCACAAGGCTAGTGTGGGCTATGTTCAATCTATATTGTTGATCGGTAAATCACATTTAGAATGATGGTAGGGCAACATATCTGATCAATAATCTTATTGGCAAATAGCTAGTATTCTAGTGATCCTTCTGGAGACATCATACACAAGTTACACTGGGTTTTAAGTTTTCCTCAGGGGAAATGACATACAGACAACATTGTCAAAATTCATGGTATAGGTTGTAGAACAAAGAATGTGATCAATATGTACACAAAAGAGAGGGAGAAATGAAAAATGATAGCAAAGATCATTCATGGAATGTTCATCCAGCAGTTGCTGTCATTATTCAGTTCTTGTTTTTGTTTTTCTTGAAAGAACTTAATCAAATATTAATTGCACCTCCTTTTGTATACTCATCTTGCCATATAAATATTCTAAACCTACTGTAAAACATTTGACGTTAGGAATGCATGTATTATCCCCTTTGTCATTTTGCATAGATTCAAAAGATAACCTAATGCCAGCCTTAAAACAATTTTCTTAGTACCTGTCTTCAGAACTTTGGACAGCACCTGCAGCATTCTTTTGTATTCCTGAAGCTGTTTAGTTTTCTTGCCAATACTGCAAAGACAAAATAGCATTATTTGAACAAAAATTAAGATACTTCAGCAGTTCAAATTAACTTTTATGAATGCTTCTAATCATATCTTTGAATATATTGGGTGTATAGAATAAAAAAGGTTCAAAACTCACGGAATGTTATGGCGATATTTGTCTACAAGGAAAGTAGAAAGATCTTGAAGAATAGGCTGGTTGTGTAGGGCAACAAACTGCTCACGGCAAATCTGCAACATGTGCACATCATTTATTAACAAATCATTCAAGTTATCAAAAATGGATTTAATGTGGCTAATTCTGTACTGACCACTTAAGCTGGAAAAAAACTAAAGGAAAATAACACCAAAGGCTATTTAATATAATTATATTTCAGAACTACTGAACAGGCACAAAATAATTTGAGAATAGTTACCTTGTTCATGATATCAACTGTCATAGCATGGGTCCAGAAGCAGTCATGGACAGAGACAAATGTTACGCCAGCTCTGGGGGGAGGGGGGTGTGGGGTGAATGGTGAATAAAATGTAGAAAGTTATGGTGATTAAATTTACGTATTGGCACAAAGACTTCCAAGATTATTTCTATTTAGTTTGCTATCTAGAAAGCATGGTTTAATCTTCTGGAGTTAAGTCCCCAACCTTGATCCAATTGAAATCAGTATTTTACAAATAACATTCACCAGCCTGCTTTCTTTCACTCACCAGAAACATTGTCTAATTCAAACCCTCAGAATCACATCTCCACTCTCAGGGCCACAGGTGTACAAATCATCACTTCTGCCCCACAACAATTATTTCCTGATTATTGTTAATCATGTTTGTACTTTTCGTTGAATTCCAACGTTTGTTTATATAATTAGCAGTACAAAATGACATCACATTATGAAATGCACTTGGCTTTGTATGATTACACAGTACTGTAGAAGGTTATGGTATTCCAGTGTCCTGCTTATTCTCAATTTTGGCCTCTGAAAATTAAGAACATCAATGTTTGAAATGATGCCGAGAACTTTAATCAAGCAAATCTTGGGATGAGCTTAAAGCAATATAGTTACTTAGCCTACATAAACACTGAAGGGAAGATTGAAGTTTTCCTACAAATGATTAAAGAATATATTTTAAACTATGCTGGCAGGTTCAAAGGCCAAGGCCGTAAAATACATGCAAAGACAATTAGAATCAATACCAGAAAGTATTTATGGTTGCAGACCATCATTCTCTGAAACAAACTGAAATTATTACCCTTTATAAAGTAATGTAACAAGTTTGTGAAAGTCTTATTTCCAATTAGATGGTTAAATTTCTATTTAGCTGTGACTATTAAAAGTCATGTGCAACATGGCTTACTTGATTGTCTGATGGATTTGTAAATTTACCCTCCAAATTAATCATTGGCTTTTAATCTATTTGTTTTGTTCCAGTAAACCATTAGTAGGGGTAGCTTGTTGATTGCAGCTTTGATTCAGACCACTATGATGACTGAACCAATTTTCTTTTCAGTGTGGCATTGTGGGAAAAGCACTTAGCTTGCACCATGCCATAAATGAAAAACAAATACAATTTAATTCCACTTTTCAGAACTCGTAGTGTATGCAAAGCCATTTTGCTGTTTCGATCAAGGCAAGTCTTTCCAATATTCAACAATCCTGTGCTGCCATCAGAAGTTCAGGGATATTGTTCAACTGTACTTAACGCCATCTGGTTCAAAATTACAGTAAAAGATAAAGGAGCAAAGTACTACATAATGTGTTAAACAGGATAGCATATAAACAGCCGGTTCAAGTTAACTGTGTTGATCTGGTGGAAATGGAACTCATTAGATGAGGCCCTCCGTTGGTCAGGGTTGACAGGGCTGTTGCGTCCCAGCTACCTACATGATCCGCAAGCCGGGGCAGGACAATGTGGAGAGCGAACTGTTGTCCATGTTCCAGGCACCACCCTTCCATGCAGCTAACAAATCCAAAAGAATGGCAGAGTCCGATACCGTGAGGCACCAGTGGCATGGCAGGACTTGCCAGTCAGCGTAGAACTCACCATAGGACTGTATCAGGGACTCCAGCTCCGGAATTTTCCTTGGGGTTTACTCCCGAAGTCTCCCCCATGAGTGGTATAGCCGCAAGGCAGAGGAGGTTTGAGATCAGAGTTTTCCTTCTAGATGAACTGTCAACCGTGGCCAAAGCAACTGCTTTTAAGGCGCCAGTAAGCCACCTTTGCCCCTTCTCCTGTCAGTGGAAACTGTTCCGCTGGGTTTAGTAGCTAACTCACATGCGAAGGTCAGGAGCCGGTCTTGGTTGTCAGAGACTACTTGAGACTCACATCCTTAGGAGCATTTGCAAGGTAGTGGGAGGTTATCCCCACTATCACCCCAGGCTATGACAACCTTAAAGAACCAACTCATCGGTATAGATTTGAATAAACAAACTTCTGTCAGCAGGAATGAAAGGCAAAAAGCCACCTTCTGCAAACGATGACTGATAACAAATCACTACATTTTTGTCTGTTGGCTGAAACCTGTATAAAGATCGTTGGAGCATGAAGTCATCAATTTTAATTTTACAAAAAAATACTTCTACACCACTATGTATGTATAACTTCTGAAGGAACCTACAGGACTCAAAAGTCTGTATTGATTTTTGTACAGGGTGAAGTTTGCTTATCTTACTGCAGCAAAATATAGTTATTAGATGGATGAAAAATGTTAAGATTTGTAAGTGAATTTCATAACTTAAGGATTCATAAGCATCAGAGTGTTTTAAAATGAGCTTACAGAAATGAGTTCAAACATTTCAGCAGTAGTAAGGTTGTCAGTCAATACCTTACCTGTAACAATAGAGTGCTGTTAACATCATATGAGTTGAATCAAGAGAATGAATGAAGTTTGGTGGAAAAGCATTCTTCTGTTTGACTGTGTCAGGTTGCCTGTAGCAAACATCAAAACTATATGGTCAGAATTTATTTTAGACTGTGATCCATTTGATGTTAGAACATGCAGTTGAATCAATTCTCAGCAGCAATAAAGGTTGCAAATTACACATATTACCCGACATCATAATCAACAGAATTCAATGATGATCTTAAATCTATTCATAGTACATGAAAAGATACATTTATAGCTTTCCCATATACCTTGAGCTATTTCTTGTCACCTTTTTGCGACATCCATTTATGAAAATAAGTATGGTAGTGAAAACGCATAAACATTTTTAGTGGCAAAAATGTATTTCAATAGTTAAGTGTGGTAAAGGGCCCCCTAAAGTGTAAATGGATTCTTGACCTCACAATCTACCTCATTATGACATTGCACCTTATTGTCTGCCTGCAGTTCATTTCCTCTGTAACTGTCACAATTTATTCCGTATTACTTTGCCTTGTGCTACCACAATGCACTGTTATAGAAGAAATGACCTGTATGAATGGTATGCAAGTTCACTGTATCTCAGTATGTGACGATAATAAACATTGAAACAATCATATTCCATGCCTGTAGGAACAAAACACCTCAAAAATGGGAGGAGGCCACAAGTTACCTAACTGCTGTCAAACACTAACATCCCAGCAAAGTGCTGCCAATCTCTAGATCAGGGGTTCCCAACTTGAAATCCACAGTCCCCTCAGTTAATGGTAGGAGTCCATGGCATACACAAGGTTCGGATCCCCTGCTTTAGGTGCACCATCTATGTGGTAAAACTCGGGACAAATTCCACCTCTTTGCACTGATAACAGACACCGGTGAGCTTTTGGATATCTTGTTGTGTGCACCACCTTCTTTACTAATGCTGAGGGATAAAGATGAAAGGCTTATGTGAAGATTTTTCACAGCATAATGAAATAAAATTTTCAAAGCTTGCTAAACTTCAAACTTCTGTATCTAACAATAAAAATATATTTAGATTTAGTCATTCTAAATCAGCCATGATAAAGGATTGTGAATCCTAAGACTGTCCATTCTCCAACTCACTTGGACCAACACTAGAGGGAAATTGCTTGGGTTCTGTTGAAGAATACGATCGTCTTATCAAAGAACATTATTAATTACAACACCATCTTCAGCTTAAGACAATTTAATTTAGAGATAAAAATGTTACCACGTAAATCAACTGGGTTTTGGGTTTGCAGAAATGAATGCTAACCACAGATCTTTAAAAAAAAAATTAAACCCCACCACAAATAATAAACTTGACCAATGTATATTCATGTGGAATGAAATAGGTATTTTTAGTTACTTTTATCTAAATGAAAGAGGATGCAAGACAGGAAATGTTACAATCCACAGGGGACCTAGTGCAGTAACATAACAGCGCACTGATTCATAGTAATCAAAAACAGAAGCACAGGCCAGGGACACAGAAGATCAAAGGACTGAAATGAAGTCAAAACAATGTGAAGAATTGCAGCAGAAACTAGAGCTAATACATTGGACAATATACGCCAGTTGAGATTGAAATAAATGAGTACACTATGAATGCAAACATTTTAGTGCAAACCAGTGCATATTTTTATAATTGAAAATAAATCACCCTGTATAGTAAACAATTAATCATTTTGGAATTTACACTGGTACTATTTTAGTTGACAGTTTGACAATTTTAACCATTAACAAAAAGCGATAATATCTTCATGGACTAAGGCACCGAATAACTCACATCAACATTCCCTTCCTCTGCCTAGATTTTAAGGCAAACCTCTGCATTTAAATGAAGCCATCAAAGTCCAGCTTGGGAAATTGCACTAAATCAAATCAACACTGCTACTTTCACATTTCATGTTACAGCCAAGCAGAAAACACTCCACAAAAGTAAGTCACAAAACACGAGAAAGTCTGCAGATGCTGGAAAACCAAAGCGACACACTCAAAATGCTGGAGGAGCTCAGCAGACCAGGGGGCATCTATGGAAAAGAGTAAACTGTTGGCATTCCGGGCTCAGATCCTTCTTCAGGACTCACGAAGGGTCTCGGCTCAAAACTACTCTTTTCCATAGATGCTGACAAGCCCACTGAGCTCCTCCAGCATTTTGTGTGTGCTGCTTTGGATTTCCAGCATCTGTAGATTTTCTCTTGTTTGTGACTGCAACATTAGTTGGGGTCTAATATTTGAGGTGAAGATTTATGACTGTACCTGAGTACAGCAAATACCTAAAACCTGGGTGAACTGAAGGCCAGATCTGTGAGGGAAACAATCATACTCAATTTATATAAAAGGAATTATTTCAGGCATGTGCTCTTCTTGGCTTCTTTTCTGATATTCTGATCCATGCTGAGTAGCTCAAGGCATTCTTGGTAAGTCTTATGAGTGCACTTAGCAGCACTGATATGAAGTTGTTCTACTCTACTACAATGTAATGGACATGGTGCACGTGCGACTGATTCAGAAATGGCTGCACACTGAGAATGGAGTGAAACAAAGAAATTGCACTACCAGCAGGAGGCAATCTCACACTGTTTTAGCTAGGGGTTGGGTTGGATCTCTTCATAAATGAGCTCTGCAACAATGATAAACTATAGTGCAAATGGGGTGAGTGTGGATGTCAAACTTTTGGTCAAATACCATACCAGTAACTTACAAGAGGTAGAAGACCATGAATGTCACTGGCAGGCTTAATTAAAATGAAGTTAAGTACAGTGCTGTGAATTTTTCAGTTGCATATTACTGCCCCATAGGCTTGTACTGACATTTCCAATTTATATTCAATTAGTGGCTGTATTGTGCTGTAGGGGCACATCAAAATGCTTTCACTTCAGGTCTTTACAGACAGCGTACATAAATAATTTCCTACCAATAAACATTAAGTTGATCTTTAAAAGATAAAAATATTGACCAAAATTTGCAATTCTCTTCTTTTATTAGAACTGGGAAAGAATTGCAGAAGATTGTCAGTGGCAGTAAGTAAAATAAAGAGATAAAAGTCAAAATTGTAGGTGAATACAGAAAATCTTTGAATTTCTTTTGACAATTCAGCATACTTGCTAACTAGAGGGATAATACAGTAAGTCTGATAAATTTATTCACAATTATCACAATGCCAGTGCCTTTATTTAAAAAGTAGATTCTGTTGAAGATTCAACTTGGAAATGAAAATGTCAATCAAATAGAGGTGCCATGATGGTAGAAAGATACAATTTTACTTTTAATAATCTAGGACTGCTTGATAATCAACAAGAGCTACACTCTGAATTTCATAGATAGAAAATAGCTTTGGAACAAAAAACATTATTTTGGTCTTATTCTTTTCCAGCCCAAGAATTGACACTTGAAAACTTCCTAATTGAAGTGTATTCACATGCACTGCACATCCAAATATTCAATCCTGCATAGGTTACAAGAATGTTATAAGCATTAATAACTGACACTTTTCAAACTAGGCTTCAGCTGGAAGCCATTTTATTGAGCTCTACATGAGAAGAATGAAACACAAATTGGAGGAGATGAATCAATACTTTACCCATTGCATCAACAAGTCAAATGTTCCCAGATTTTTATGCTCAATTTACAAATAATGGAGGATTTCAGTGATTCACACAATCAGGGTGTATCAGTCTCTCAAAATAAGATGCAAACACTAGGACACTTTAAGGGTATAATGGAGTGCCTTGCCTAATTTATCAATACAGCAATAAAAGTTAACTAATTAGGTTTTTGATGCTTGTTGGGGATTAAATGTTTGTACTGAAAGTCAGTGTCACATAACTATTGGCCCTTCTTCAAATGTTTATATATGAACAATGAACAAAACTTATGTTTAGATGCTTTCTAATAATACAGGCAAAAGTGTTAGAAATACCATATTATCAGCCATCCATTAGCAAAGTGGGTTATTAATTCTGAAGGTACAATAAACTTCCCTCTTTTGATATGAAAAGTTGCAAAATATTGAAATGCCCAGCAAATCGATAGGGGTTTTATTTATCTAACAATCTTTAACCAGAAAATCGATAAGTATGCTAACATTTTAATTTACTATCATGTATATTTAAGTATTGAATGTTGTAACAGTGTGTTAAATGCAGCTTTAAGATGAGCTGCCCAGATAGGGCCAAAGAGTACCAAATCTTCAATCACAGAAGTGTAAGATGATGCATTTGGCAAATAAGGCAAGGGAATACACAGTAACTGGGAGGATACTAGGAGGATAGTGTAACAAATATACTGATATATATAGTGATACGAATATCCACAGATCAATGAAATTAGTTGGGCAATCCAATAAGGTGATTTCAAAGTCATTTAGGACACATGCCTTTATCAAGTGAGACATTGAATATAAGGAATGTGAACTTATACTTGAGCTTACCTGAGAAACTGGGCCATGGCCAGAGAGGTGCATACAACTAGCACAATATAAGAATATGGAGAAAGCTGCAGAGGACCACCCAGCACCCGAAGTACAGATTCAACCCTGATCTCAGATGCTGACCGTGGGAGTTTGCATGTTCTCTCCATGAGTGTGTGGGATTCCCCTATGTGCTTCTGTTTCCTCCCACTTATCCAAAAGACCTGCAGGTTGGTTGGTTCATTGGCTACTGTAAACTGCTCCTGGTATGTAGGTAGGTGGATAAATCTAGGAGGTTAGAATGCGGGGAGAACAAAATATGGGATTAATGTAAATGGGTTGATGGGTGGTGCAAACTTGGTGCTGGAGGACCTTTTCCATGCTGCTTCTCTCCATGACAATGAGAGTTCTGGGATGGAGAGCTTCAATTACAAGGTGAAACTCTAATCAGGTTGCTTCCTTTGGAACAAACGAAGATGAGAGGAAAACTACATAAAACTCTCAAGGCCTAAATAAGATGAAAAGGGAATACCAACTTATCCAAACAGAGGTCAATTACTTTGTGAAATAAAATTGAGGTATTTTACTTTTTTACTACCCAAGAATGATGCACATTTCGGGCTGCCTGCTTGAAAGAATGTGATAGAAACAGAAACTCTCATGTGTTTGAAAAATTCCTGGATAAGCACATAAGTGCCTGAACACATGCGCTGACATCTGCTGCGTACAATGCTTTTTTTTAAACTTGGGTTCAGTAACTACTTTGAGCATTAACCTTTGAATCTACATGATGGGAGCCTAAGTACACTGTCTTACATTTAAGTTTAAATGCAGATACAATTAAACCTTCAATTTCTATAACTAAAGGACTTCAGTAGAAAAAAGTGAAACACTTACTGAGTTGCATCATGACTTATCTGCATCTTTAAGTTCTGAAGGCTGCTTCTGAGCTGTAAAACATAATTCAATATTTTCAGCGATTAAAGAATATAATTCCAAAATCTAGAAAATTGAAACTTCAGTTTATGTATTCCATTATATTGCATTTAAAATACTACTTTAAAACTGTACTAAAATTGAGCTGTAAACTAATAAACCCAATAGAACCCAAGCTGTAAATCTATATTTTTAAGTAAAAATCATTAAGTTTGAAATATTAGTCTGTATTTCATTCAGTTTTGACCAAAGCTTTCTAGAAATGAAAATGTGTTTAGATGCTGCACTCTTCCTAAGAAACTGTTGTGACACTCATTCAAGAAGCCTGGCTGGGAGTTAAAAAAAAAATTTGCATGTATCAGCTGAAACTAGAAGTGCAAATCAATGTAATATTCTTTTATTTACAAATAGCTCAGCAACACAAACTAGTTTCGTACCTGAAGAATGGGGAATTTGAGAGGAACAGCACCTAAGTAAGTTAGTGGCTTCCAAAGAAGGTGTAGGAAGGGAGGGTGGAATAAAGGAAAAGAAATGGGGGCAAAACTGAAAGTTAAATAATCTTGTAAGGAAACATTCAATCATCCTTAGTTACATCAATATATTTACAGTAATGTGCAGCAGCCTCAGGTAGAGTGCATAAGACATTTGTACTGTACTCTATTTGTCAATGTGGAGCGGACAGCAAGGTTGTAATTCTGCTGGGAGCAAATGGTGTTGGGAATTGCAAAGGTGGAGTGCGACGGGAGAAGTACGGGACAGGTGACAGGCGTGCTGAGGTGGTGGGTGGGGTGGCGCAGGAGTAGGCACACCCAACCCTAAGACACCAAGCAAGGTCATCTGATTCCAAACAATTGGTTTATTGATTATTAGAGAATGTCTCTCTGGTGCCTCCCGTTCCCTCCCCTCTCCCTTCCCTTTTTCCCAACCACGATTCCCCTCTCCCTGCCCCATTTCCCAGTCTGTAAATAATAGAGACCCATATCAGAATCAGGTTTATCGTCATTAAATATGTCATGAAATTTGTTTTTTTGTGGCAGCAGTACCATGCGAAAGTTTTAGGCTCTCTAGATATGTGCCCAAGACTTTTGCACAGCACTGTGCTTTTGATTGCCCATGTTTTAATCAGATAACAACTATTTCTTAAATATAACAATAAATCATTTATTTGGATGTTTTTATTCATTTATTGCAATCTATTCCACTTAGCAAGAGTCACCTTCAAGAGAGGATAATTATAAACATTCCCTTTCTTGAAATAGATGTTCTTGAATTTCAAACATAAATAAAAGATTTTGATTTAAAATAGGTCATTGGTTAATGCTGTATCAAATTCTGATAGCAATGTCAAAATATCATACACTGATTACATTAAATTCCACAATGCAAAGCTGAAATTTTGTTGCTTTGTTCAGTAACTAAGGGCAACACTGGCAACAGTTCATCATGTACAACCCAATATATTGGACTACACTTTAGATTAAATTTTTATCATATGGAAGTTAAACACTAATGTAATACAGTTTGCTCCCAACCCCCCCTCCCCCCCCAAGTGTTCTTTATCTATAACAAGTGAGATTGTCAGTGCATAAATCTCAGCTCCAGTGTTGCGCATTGAGGGCAAAATCCATAAAACAAATCAATCTGTTTATTATTGCTCAAAAAATGAGAAAGGTATAAATGTCACCAAAGTGGCCCATGAGCATTAAGATTAGAAGTGAAATGTTAAAAGTCAGTAACTTGACTATCCCACCTAAAAATAATCCTAGGTTTGATTTACAATTTTGCTACATAATAAATTAAAACACAAAAGTCATAATCTGCTTTTCTAATTTGCACAAGCCACTATGATTTGACACAGCATGGAGGAGGGACGACTGAGCGATATTACACCTGAATTTGAAGGGTCTCATGATGGGGAAAGAATTAACCTAAGTTTTGCAATAGAAATTATGATGAGGAAAAAAAGTGATCATAATATTAGAAAGAAAATAAGACATCAATTTCCAAACTGATAATAAGCTGTTCCTTGAGAGGACATGCCATAAAACTGCCAACTATAGACAGTAAGTCATGGCTGGGGTGTTTTGGAGTGAATTAATTTTTGGTGTTAAGCAATATCTGCTGCTCAAAGCCTCCCTAAAGAGGATGTGTCTTTGCAGGGGAATCTCAAACTAGGGTTTTAAACAAGCAGTTATCTACTTTAGACAGAACTGAAGCATTTCTCTCTCTTTCTTTCTCTCTCTCTCTCAGGTCATGTGTCTTTGGAATACTCTTCTTAAAGCAGATTTTAATACTTCTAAGGCTGAGGTTGATTGGTACTTTAATAAGCATGGAGATGAAAGTTTAACACGTGGAGTTGATATAACAATTGGATCAGTCTGCTTCTCCTCCCAATTCGTATGTTTGTATAGTTTACTTAATCTCCTCATTTGAAATAAGACCCTACAAAACCTTAAATTTATCAATAAGTACCTGTAAAAACTTTTATTTTTATTTTGCATATTTGATCACTGTGCATTTTTCTGGAATGAGGTTTATACAAACACTGGAAGGACTACCTCATGATTCCAGTACAATGAATATGCTAATGCACACATATTGATTAATCAGCTCATCTCCAGTGTTATGAAAGCTGGACTGGTGACTGCACTCCCACTCTAACTCTTACCAGAAGACCCAACTACAGCTTTCTTGAAATCCAGTCAACACTTACTAACTTACCTCAAGAAGAAGATGAAGCTTAGACAGATATACTTAGCTTTTATGAAATAGTTTTTAAAATCAAAGCTTCAGATAATGCGGCTGCAATAAAATTTGGTCTTTTGGAGCAATAGCAATTCCTATCAACAATCAACATTTTTCATTAAATAATGTGCATCAAACATTAAAGTGCCCTGAGGTGTTGAAAACCCTCACAGCACTTTAAGGCATGACTGGATGATTGGGGAAAGGAGAAATATTAGCTGCTCCTTTTGAGTGGCAAGATAGGCTGGAACATCCTATTTTATTTGTATTCATCTTTTGATTCCATGGAAAATGAGTACTTCACTCAAAGGAGGTATTGTTTTCCTCCTGAATATGAGCATGCTGTGTATATTAGTAGGTAATCATACCAAGTGAAAATTTAAAGCCAGACCCGTATCTGTCCACATGCTTTATATTGCAGTTAGGGACGGATATACTAGCTCATTTTCATCTTCTTAAAGTAATGTTCCCAACTTTTTTATGCCATGGACCAAGCAAAAGGTTTGTGGACCCCGGGGTGGGAACCGCTGTCTTAAAGCAAGACATGTGGCTAATTATATACTCTAGTCCTTGTTCTGTCTGACTGAGTTAAAGATAATTCTACTAAAAAATGAATCTGGGGCTGTCTAGTTGTAAAGTTCATTGTATACTTTCACTATGAGCTGAACTATAAGAAGTACTGGGTTAACTGACAAAAGGTCAAATTAAATAATCCAAAATCTGATTAACAATCTTAGAAATAAGAATCTTGAAATGGATTTATTAATATATGGACAAAAATAGCAAGTCAAAAGATGTATCAATTTTTGCAATAGAAACATCTTGCATAACTCAGTAGGTTGGTTTGGTAATTCTTAAAGGCAGATAAAAACATTTCAACAAAACCAATCAACTGTATCTCAGAAACATGTTGCCTTTAAAAATGTCCAAGTAACTTGCATAAATAATTTTAACTTTGAAAGTAAGACTTTTGGAAGTAAATTTGTCAGATTATAAAATCTTAACTGATACTTATAGAGCTTGGAGCAATCCAAATAGTTCATTCCCCTGATCTCCCCCCTTTGACCTGTAGCTTTCCCCAGATAATTATTTAAAATTTTTCTTTTTGAAACTTACCATTATATCTGCTTCAACCATTTTTCAGGCAGCACAGTCTAGAATTCACTATTAAAAAAAATGTTTCCTTGCGTTGCCCCGGTACTTGTTTAAATCTGTCCCTTGCCCACCGCACGCAATTTTTTTTTGGCTAATCTATCAAGATGATTGAGATTCTGAATCAAATCAACTCAGTCTTCTCTGTCCCATGCAGATCAACTCTAGTTTCTCTCAATCTTGAAGGTCACAGCATCCTAAAGTTAGATGCTAGGCATTCAAAACAATGTTGTGGTTGATGACTAGTGTTTTTGAGAAGATATAGTACAACTTTTGTTGCCTTAAACTTGATGTCTCTATTAGCAAAGTCAGTATCTGACAATGATGGCACCCTATATGGACAGAATGTCTGAACCAGATCAGATGAAGGGTCTCTGCCAATACATGCACCTCTCTCCAGTCTCATTTCTGGTTTATATTGGCTTCCATCATTTTTTCAACCACTATTAAGTTACTGTGCAAAAGTCTTTGGCATATTTATATAGCTGGTAAGTCTAAGACCTTTATAGAGTACTGTAGTAGTTTTATGCATTGCACTGTACTTCTGCCACAAAAAAAAATCAAATTTCGTGACATATGTGAGTGCTGATGAGCCAGATTCTAATATGGATCTCTATCATGGACTGAGTGAGAAGGCGGCAGGGAAAGGGAAATCATGGTTGGTCTGTAGTGATCAATAAGCCAAGTGTTTGGAATCAAATGACCTTGCCTGGTGTCTCAGAGCTGGGTGTGTCTGCACCCTCGCCACCCCCCCACTCCAACCGCCTCTGGCACCCCTTCTCTGCCACCTCTCCCACACCCTACCTACGGTAATAAACCATTTACCATAGTTGTGGTTAAACAAAGAAATCTTCTGAACTGATTTACAGATGTTATGAACATACTGTACTGTTCAATGAAAAAGGAACTCACTCCTAACCAAAAGTGAAAACAGTTAAATTTTAAGATTAGGATAGATAGGATAACCTTAGATGTTTATGATGATGAGAAGATTTAGTCAGGCCGATAGATAATGTTGAGTGTAGTACTTACTAATGTAGTTCTGGTCCTGTGGTATGGTTGTACGATTGGCAAACCAAGTGGAGTCACCCACTCTACTGAGCTTCCTGATTGTGCGATTAGTCGGGCACTTTCTGTTAGCCAGTCCTAAAGGCAAAGGAAGAATTTACATGAAAAGTACCTAAAGTACACGGGAGCACATAATTACTAATAGCAACTGTTTCCTGTTGTTATACGCCAATCAGCTTCTCGAGCCTGGTCTGTCATTCAGTAAGATCATGGATGAACTTCTCCCTCAATCCTTAGTTGCCTGATCTATCCCCATATGCCTTTTAATATCCAGAAATGTATCAACCTCTGTTTTGAATATATTCAATGACTAAGCCTCTGCAGTACTCTTCAAGGATTCCCAACCTTTCTTATGCCATCTGAAAATAAATCTCAAATATCAATGATGTGTTAATTGAGGGGTCTGTGGACACCAGGTTGCAAACACCTGTCTTAAACTGTTCCAAAGAATCACCACTCTCTGACTGAAGAAATTTCTGTCCTAAGTGGCCTGGTTCTTACCTTGAGACAGTAACGCCTTTGTTCTAGACTGCTTTGCCTGAGGAATCATTATTCATTTTGTTGATTACCTCTGAGAATTCGACTGCAATGCTTTGGAGGAAATTTTGAAGACAGGGCATTGATATGAAAAATTAACTTTGCTTGCCTCTCTCCAGATGCTGCATGACCTGCTTTGTATTTTTATTTTAGTAAACGACTTCATTACTAGCTCATCCTCAGGGATTTTAAAATGCAAAATTTGTCACATAAGATATTGTAATTAGACAGTCCGGGAATGCTTACCCACTGCATCTTTCAAGTAAGAAAAAATCCAATTCTACAGCAACCTATAAATCACAGTATAAGTGACCGACTAAATGTTTGGATTCCTAAAAGAATTTGGTTGTATTGGCAAGCACTATGGCAATGAGGCAATTTGGAAAGGATTATATGCAAATATACATACATATATATATTTTTTTTAAAAGGAAGTGAATATTGCTTTTTTTTTAACATTGTTAGTGATTTTCAGAATGCACAAACTAGGTGGTGGATTGTTAACAACATCTTATAGACTCATAGAAACATGCAACACAGAAACGAGGATTTTTAGCTCATCTCAGCCAGGTCAGAGGCGATGCCTCTCTAAGCTGACCCCATTTGCCTGCATTATGCCTTTCCTGTCCAAATATCATCAAAATGCCTTACAAGGCGCGAAACGAAAGACTGTGTGGCGCGTCACTCCTCACACAGACAGTAGGTGGCCGTTGACTCACAAAGAGTTCATCCGCCCTTTGACAGGTTTTGTGTTTAGTCCTGCTGGCTACCTACACGCCCTCCTCCCTGGTTAATCGAAGTGCACCGGGGGTGTGCCGGTTGAGTCGCTGACAACCCGACCCGAGACAGGTAGTACCCACGATACTAACGCAAGTCGACATCGATGACGGCCCATTCACCATTGAGGAACTGAAGAAGGCTAAATATGCACTCAGACAAGGCAGGAGCACTGGACCAGATGGGATACCACCAGATGCCCTGAAGAACTGCGACCTGGATGACATCTTGCTGGACATATGTAATACAGCACTGATGAAAGGTGACAAACCAGAACAGTGGTCACTCTCAAACATTATCCCAGCCCCCAAATCTGGATCCCTCACAAAGACAGATAACTACCGCGGTATCAGCTTGACCTGCATCTTAGCAAAGTTATACAATCGGATAATCATCTTGAACAGAATTCGCACCACCATTGACCCTAAGCTAAGATTCAATCAGAATGGTTTTCGGCAGAAGCGCACAACAGTAATGCAAATACTTGCTCTCCGTAGGATCATCGAGGAAGTCAAGAAGAACAACCTACCAGCCATGCTTAATTACATCGATTTTCGCAAAGCTTTTGACTCATTCACCGAGGTAAAATGCTGAAGATCCTGAAAGCTTACGGAGTGCCAGACCATCTACTGAGAGCAATAGAGTCCAGCTATACCAAAACCATGGCGAAAGTTGTATCACCAGACGGAGAAACAGCAGTGTTCGAGCTCCTAGCTGGTGTGCTGCAAGGAGACACTCTGGCACCCTACATCTTTATAATCGTCCTTGATTATGCTCTGTGTCAAGTTACCAAAGATCATGACAAGCTTGGTTTTACCATAAAGCCAGGGTGAACCAAAAGGGTCAGACCAGTTACACTCACAGATCTCGATTTTGCAGATGACATAGTCCTGCTCTCTGACCAGATGGAGGAAGCACAGCAGCTACTGACAAAAGTGAAATAGAATGCAATAAAGTTGGACTTCGCCTAAACGCTAAAAAGACAGAGTACATGGCATTTAACTGCAATGAAGATACTCTCAAGACCGTAGAGAATGATACCATTAAGAAAGCCTTTGACTACAAGTAGCTCGGGTCAAGAATGATGAGTTCGGAGAAGGACATAAAGATACAGAAGGCACTGGCGTGGAGGGCTATGAACGACATGAAGGAAATCTGGAAGTCGAACTGACCAGAGGGCTTAAAAAGAGGAACTTCATAGCAGTCATAGAGTCCATTCTCACGTACGGATGTGAGACGTGGACACAGACCAAGACGATGCGAAAGTCTTTAGATGGCTGCTATACACGAATGCTCCGGATGGCTCTTGATGTGAGTTGGCAATAGCACATGACAAACGTTGAGCTCTATAACAACCTACCGATGCTCTCCACTAAAATCGAGGCGAGAAGACTGCAACTAGCGGGGTCCTGTCTACGCCACCCCGAGCTACCTGCCAGCCTAGTCATCATATGGGAGCCCAAGCACGGAAGGATGAACCCTGGGCGCCCTCCCAAGACTATGGTCAACACGCTCCAAGAAGATAGTGGCGCGGCTAATGTAGATGAACTGAACACACTGATGAGGGAGAAGGAGAAGTGGAGAGTCCGTCATCCTGCCCGACGCTAGCCTCCTAGGCCTGAGTCGACGTAGTAGTAGTAGTCCAATATTGTATTTGTATCTCCCTCCACTACCTGGGGGTGGCACAGTGATTAGCATAATGCTTTATAATGCCAGCGATTGGATTTCAATTCCCACTGTCTGTGAGGAGTTTGTACGTTCTCCACATGATTGCATGGGTTTCCCTGGTGCTCTAATTTCTTCCCACATTCCAAAGACGTACAGATTAGCAAGTTGTAGACAGGTTACGTTGGCACCAGAAGCATGGCAACACTTGCAGGCTGCTCCTAGTACATCCTCGGTCTGTGTTTGTCATTAATGTGAAGGATGCAATCCACAAGGTGTTTCTACGTACATGTGACAAATAACCTAATCTTTACAACTTCTGACACCGAATTCCAGATACTCCACCACCCTTTGTGTGGTGCACTTTCCCTTTAGATATCCCTTCAATTTCACCTCTCTTAAAGTTGTGCTTTCTCATTCCAGGCTTCCCTGCCCTGGGTAGATGTGATTGTATCTACCTTTTCCATGCCCCTCATAACTTTATAAATCACTCTTCAGCTTCCTATATTTCAGTGAGAATAAACACAGCATATCTAATCTCTTCTTCTAACAACTCCTCCATTCCAGAAAACATTCTGCCACATCTCTTCAGGAGAGAAGAGTTAGATTGATCTTAGAGTAAGTTAAAAGATCAGCACAACATCCTGGGTCAAAGGGCCTGTACTGTGCTGTAGTGTTCTGTACATGTTCTATGACTCTATTGTTATCCCATCCTTCCTGCAGTGTGACAAGCAGAACTGTCCAGAATAATACAAGAGTAATCTAAACACTACCGGATGGAAGGGTGGAGATGTCTTTCCCAAATGAGGTGCAAGGTGCTCCTTCCCTTTGCTAGCCTGCAGATCACCCTTGGGCAAGGTGAGGCAACCTGCTTAGCTCCGCCACACCACCCCCAATCAGAATCGTGTGAAGCCGTGGGAGCAGGTGGTGGATTCATCACATGAGCAGCGGTGCATACCACAAGTCCTGGTTATGCGACCACTGACGCCAGGCAGACGATGTCTGAAGAGTATTGATATTGGCTGGGTTCACCTGCCTTGTAAAGACACTGCCCAGAAAAAGGCAATGCTGAAAAAAAATTGCCATGACCACGATTGTCCTTGGAAAGACCACAATCGCCTTCGTCATACAACATGGTATATAAAGAACAAACAAGTCTAATGTTTTGTCATCCAATCTCGAAATTGACATTTAACTCATGAACATTACCTCACTACTTCTTAATATTTCTGTTCTTGCACTACTTATTTTAACTATTTAATATACATACACACACACACAAATGCAGGATTTTAAAACACTTATTGTTGCACAGCTGCAAAGTTAACAAATTTCACAACTTATGCTAGTGATATTATATCTGATTCTTATCTTCAAAAATTGCTCCAAGCAAAAACTGACAGAGGAGCTCAAGACACAATATTATAGCTCAAACAGAACCAAACAGTATGATCATATACTTCCAAATAGATCATGAATACTCAGCGTCAAAATTATGAATAAGTTACCTAATTTGGAAAAGAAGTTCACTCCTAACAAAACTGAATTTAAGAGCTGTTTCGTTTCTAGCTTTTACATTATTTAACAGAAATAATTCTATCAAGAAAGCAGTTTTTAAAAAAGAAATACTTACATTTTTGATTAAATATCAAGTTCAATCAAGCGACAAAGTCAAAGTCAATGTACATGCTAAAATGTTAAAACATTTATCTTCCATATTGATATATTTGCTTATTGTTTAGAACTGATCATAGTTATCAATATAACTGTATTTAGTGAAATTACCTGAATTTCCCTGGTACCAGTAAACATCTCCTTTAAGCTGTTAAACACTTGGTGCACCAAGTAATATGAAGCATCCCACACATATTCCTGAAAATTAAATTAAATACAATTATTGTAATTAATTTTGCACTTTCAATATTGAAGTCAGTACATAGAACAAAAGTCCTGTGAAGTACACACTGGAGACCCATCACTATTAAAGGAATGTAAAGAATTAGCCATTTGATATTATTTAACAAATGGAATTTCCCCACCATGAATTTAATAAAAGACATTTTGTTTTGAGGATAAAACATACAAATAAAAATTTAATTGCATTTTAGTTATACAATGTAGGTGTTGCACACAAGATAAAGTGTTATATTTTTATAGGCTATTTCTCTTACACAGTGCCTGGAGAATGAGCTGTTTCTACTCCAGTTCTGTGGGATCTGACATATTGGGCTGAGCTGGAGCCCCACACTCCACCTGAGGTAAGCCAGCTGATACCTGAAAAGACCTACAGGTTCATAGTTTGTGAGGCAATGGGTTCCTTCTGCTGTTTACACTGGGCTTCATGTGCTTCTGACACATGGGGACAAGGCCCTCTATGTGATGCTCAATTTGTCTTCCGTCTTTGAATGGGCCAGGGATTCCTGACTGTCACTCAGGTTTTTGCAACTTCTGAAGAAAATGTTGCATCTTTGAGTGGACCAAATTACCATGTTAACAGAGAAAGGCTTTGGACAGAGCTGAAGTCTAGTGTCCGGTATACAAATGTCATTGCTTAACTAATACAATCAACCAAATGTTACTGGACCTCAATGACAGAAATAGTAGCTGGTGGACTGGAGGTAGTGTTGGTAATCCCTCTGATGCTTGCTGTACGCAGTTCTGCAATCAGATGCAATTGGGGTTTAAGAACTGAGGTGAACAATAACTGTCACAGGCGATGATGCAGTTTTACTCGACACTGACCTGCATTCAGATTGGTTCTGTTGTGAAGAGTTGGTTAGGATCACAGCTTCCAGGCAACTAAATTTGAGCAGTGTGCTCCACAGTCCTTTGGAATTAATGTCAAAATATTTTACTGAGGTTGAGACAGGCATATATGCAAGTGGTTGATGTTGCTTTGTGCATAGTACATCAAAAGCTATTTTTAGAATCAAAACACCTTTGTTTTGAAGTATTACTTTTGACTAAAATAGATTTCTAATTTTTATATGAAATTGGCTCTTATTGATTTAGTGACACAGTGTGGAATAGGCTGTAGGCCCTTCAAGACACATCCCCCGACAAACCTGATTAACCCTGACCTAATCATGGGACAATTTACAATGACCTATTCAGATCTCTGGTACTTCTTTGGGCTGTGGGGGGACCTGGAGAAAACATACGCATTCTACGGACAGGACGTACAGACACTCCTTACAAAATGGCGCCAGAATTGAACTCCAAGCTCTGGGATGCCCTAAGCTGTAATAGCATTGCACTAACCGCTATGCTACCGTGGCATCTATATAACAATGTCAGAAACATGCTTTATTTTTGGAGCAATTTCTTATTTTAATACCCTTTCTAGAAAAGACTGGAAAAATAAAGAAAAAAAAATACAAGATATATAACCCTCCATTCCACAAGGGAACCTTGAAAAGAAGAATAGAATAATACAAACGGTCCGAGGGTTTTGAAATCTGATTTGCCTTGCAGCTTATACACACAAACTACTGGAGGAACTCAACAGGCCAGGCAGCATCTATGGAAAAGAGTAAAAAGTCGACGTTTCAGACAGAGACCCTTCATCAGGATTGAAAAAAAAGATTAGAAGTCAACTTACAAAGGTAGGGGTGGAGAGGAAGAAGTACATGGTAGTAGGTGATAGATGAAATTGAGAGTGGGGAGCGATAAAGTGAAGTGCTGGGAAGTCGATTGGTGAAGGAGATAAAGGGCTGGAGAAGGGGGAATCTGATAGGAGAGGACAGAAAGCCATGGATGAAAGGGAAGGAGGAGGAGCACCCCAGGGAGGTGATAGGCAAGTAAGGAGATAAGGTGAGAGAGGGAAATGGGAATGGTGGGGGGGGGAGGGAACGACAATTACCAGAAGTTCAAGAAATCGATGTTCATGTCATCAGGCTGGAGGCTACACAGATGGAGTATAAGGTGTTGTTGCTCCAACCTGTGTGTGGCCCCATCGCAGCAGTAGGGAAGGCAAGGACTGACACGTCAGAATGGGAATTGGAAGTAGAATTGAATTGGGTGGCCACCAGATCTCACTTTTTTTGAAAACGCAAACAACAGGAATACAGCAGATGCTGGAAATTCAAGCAACACACATCAAAGTTGCTGGTGAACGCAGCAGGCCAGGCAGCATCTCTAGGAAGAGGTACAGTCGACGTTTCAGGCCGAGACCCTTCGTCTGGACTAACTGAAGGAAGAGTTAGTAAGAGATTTGAAAGACTTTTGTGTGTGTTGCTCACTTTTTTTCGGCGGATGGGAGCATAGGTACTCAGTGAAGCGATCTCCCAATCTACATCGGGTCTCACCAATATACTGGAGGCCACATTGGGAGCACCGTACTTCTTCCTCTCCTTGCCCCACCTTCTTAATCTGACTTCAGATCTATTTTTTCCAGTCCTGATGAAGGGTTTCGGCTCGAAACGTCAACTGTTTACCCTTTTCCATAGATGCTGCCTGGCCTGCTAAATTCCTCCAGCATTTTGTGTGTATTACTTCGATTTCCAGCATCTGCAGATTTTCTCTTGTTTGTCTTCCAGCTTTTTATCCTGAATGATATCTATTTTAATAGTCTGGTAAAGTAAGAGTTAAACAGAGATCACACAAATGGTGCTTTATGGGACATTGAATTATGTGAAAATATAGATGAGAAATGTACAAGCACATTAGTGGTTATGAATTCTCTTCACTCACTATTTTGAATTTTCATCCTTTATCTATATCTCTAGAATTCTTACCCTTTGCTTAATTATGAACTGCTCAAACTATCTGTTTGGTTCATTTCAATTACACCTATAACTGGCTCAGTGATACTATATTGAGAGCAAAAAGTCATTACCTAGTAACAAACAGTGAAAATTCTCATAAATAATGTGTTGGCTTGACAATAAAGGCAATGAGTAACTGAGAGACAATGAGTAACTCGAGCATGCAAAAGTCTTCAAGGTGTTCCGCTGGCGAGTCCACAGCTTCTGCTGCCTGAGGCTTTTCTCTGCTCGTGGAATTCACAGTTCTGCCTTGGGGCCTGGAGCTCAAGCAATCCCACCAGTGATCAAAAGGCAGTCTCCCCTCTCCGTAGCACAGCGATCCCACCAGTGATGAAAAGACAGGCAGCCGGCGCTCACCATCCGCACTTGCCTTGATTTTTCAATCTCCCTTGTTGCTTTAATTGGCAAACAATGGAAGCTTTAATCAGCGAAATGGAGTTGAACATTGGCTTGTGCCCCATCTCGCAGCCTTCTCGCCATGAAGTTCGCTCACACTGCCTAAGCCTTCTGAAATCCTCTCGGAAACTGCGGAGCGCTGAAACATCTAAGTGATCTCCAAACTGCAAATCACAGGCTCCAACAGTTCCAGAATCACAATCAAGACGAAAAACAAATGTAAAAGACATAAAAAGAAGTGAAATATATGGTTTCATGATCTATTCAAAAGATGGCAACCAAAGGAGCGTTGCATGTAGGTGCCATCTTAACCGGAAGGAAATTCATTCAGTTGAAAGTCAATGTATTTTGGTGGCTGATTATTAGATTATTCCTCTGGGCATCACAACTGAGAATGATTACAACTCTCATAATTACAATTTAGAAAGCTTTTACTCTTCATATTCAAAGTTAATTCAGATTAAAATTTATCTTGTAAAGGAAATATTACCATCATAATTAATACCTTTATGATCATTATCTGCTATAACAATATCTCATTGATAGATTTGAGCAATTTATGTTTGATGTAGCAAGCATGGATACATCTGATTTATAAGAACAAATTTCTTTTCAGATCATTTATATTTCATTTTTCAGGATGCTAAAAATCAGCATGGGTTTATGGACTCTTTTAAACTATATTACCCAACTACTTCGTTTACTTTCATTAAAGCTGAGACTTCTTAGAAATTCTACTTTGAAACCCAAAACTCTTATTAAAAATCCAAGCAGCATTCCACAAGTCTGAAGGTTCAATAATTATTAGGTTCAAACTGAAGTTGACTGCAGTAGCAGAATTTTATTTCTCTCAGATGTTGATTAGTTTGTCGAACATTTGCATGTGTTTTGGTTTTGCATTAAAATTCACAACCTTTTTTGCTTTTTTTCCCTTTTATATTCCTGTGTACTATATTTCTCACTTTTAATTTAAGAAAGAGCATTTTCCTATTTATGTACTGCTCTAAACACAGTCGGCCCTCCTTATCTGCAGGGGATTGGTTCCGGGACCCCCTGCGGGTACCAAAAAAGGCGGATGCTCAAGTCCCTTATTTAACCTGTCTCAGTGTGGTGGACTTTAGGACCCGGCGGAGCTCGGGACCAGCCGCCCACGGCTTCTGTTCCATTGACGGAAAACAATCACGACTGAAAATAAAGTTGAAATAATAAAGCGAACGGAAAGAGGTGAAACGCTACCGGTCATCGGAAAAGCGTTAGGCTACAGTCAACGATCGGAACAATTTTAGAGGATACAGTGAGAATAATGGAGCATGTGAAAGGCCCTGCCCCGATGAAAGCTATAATTATTACTAAGCAACACAGTGGTTTAATTATAGAAATACATATGTTTCTTAAGTGTTTTATATACATAGAAAGGTAAAATATATACTGTATACTAAGACAAACGTTTGACTAACTGATGCTAAATAATACCGGATGTACCTGTTCTGACTTACTTATAATACCGAATACAAAGTAAATGCTATGTAAATAGTTGTTATACTGTATTGTTTAGGGAATAATGACAAGAAAAAAAAGTCTGACATGCTCAAACACCAAGTGCTGGACTTCTGGGTTTTCCCAATCCGCGGTTGGTTGAACCCGCGCATGCTGAACCTACGGATAAGGAGGGCCAACTGTACTTCCAAGATCTAAATACTTCCAACTTTCAGCATATGAAGCTTTACACCATGTAAGGCTGTATGGTAATGTAGCGGTTAGCATAACGCTTTACAGCGTCAGCAATTAGGGTTAATTCCCATCGCTGTCCGTAAGGAACCTGTATGTGATTGCACAGGTTTCCTCTGGGAGCTCCGGTTTCCATCCACATTCCAAAAGAAGTACGGGTTAGAAAATTGTGGGCATGGTATATTGATGCAGGAAGCATGGTGACATCTTGTGGATTGCCCCCAGCACATCCTTAGACTGTTGGTCACTGATGCAAATGACACACATTCCACTGCATGATTCAATGTTTCGAAGTACGTATGACAATTAAAGCTAATCACTGTCATATAATCTCTAATAATATGCAGGACAACAAAATCCGGAATGTGTGTATAGATTCATCCATTGTGAAATCATTTGTCTATAAAATCAGTTTCAGTTTGTAGAAATGTTTGTTCTTACACTGGAGGAAAAATGAAATAAATGCCAAGACTTTGCTCATGAACATAAAACCATTACATTCTTAATACCTTTGGAAAATCTTCAATCTCCTTCAACCTTTTTTCAATCTGGAGGCGCCCACCAAACTGTGTCACACCATATACCACAGTCATCACAGTCTGTTTCACGACTTTACGACAAATGAAACCTTCTAACACTTGAGCAACCTTTACATTTTTTTCGGCATCCCTTTTTCTAAATTCTTCAACCTGAGGAGAAAAAACTCAAGCTGATTAAATAACATACCACAGGAAAATATGCTCAACAATCTGTAGTATTGCAAAATATCCCAAGGCACTTCAGAAAAAAAAATACGAAACAGATTCCCAGCTGCTCGTGGAGATATTTGCACATCTGACTAAAAACCTGGCCAAGACAGGCTTTATGAAGTACCTTCTAAAGAACAAGGCAGAGAGATGGTGCCAAAGACAACTGATAAGAAATGCTTGCCAAGTTCAAGAGTTAAGCAAGACAAATCAATTTACTTTTTTTGAGCCATCCTGATATTCTATTTCATACGTAGGGCTTTAATATAAGATTTGTCCTCCATTAGAAGAATAATTCTTTTTGAAATAGTTATTCAAAGCAATGGAAAGAAGCAATTTTCACGCGATCAGTAAACGTCTCCTTACATTTTATGCATGGCTTACATTTCTTCATCGATGAAGGAAACTACATTAAATGCCATTTGTTGTAATGCATTTTTCCTTTGATCTCCTAAACCCCTACTAAATAGAGGATCATGGATGTCATTAGAAGTCTTACAAAAACTACCTAAAATTTGGAATAATTGAATTCCACTTTTGATGGAACATAACTCTAATTATCTAATATTAACATAACAATGACTTGCTACAGTATCAATAATTTATAATGGGGAAAACAAGCTGATCAGTAATTATATACTACTTATTTTTTTAAATATTTCCAAAAGATGCAATTACATATTATCACTGATTTGTAATATTAACATCCTTTTACTTCTATCTAGATTAAAATGTAGTAGACAGATTGTCAGATCTCTTTGGCAGCATGTTGCTACTGCATCACTCAACAGGAAGAGAAAACTGAGAACGACAAACGGGTCACCCATAGGGCACATTCTCAGCTCACCCACTTACCTGCTCTGCCACTCCACTATAGACATCCTGTGGTATCTCACAGGGCATGAGGTTCACAGAGGTTGCACCAATTACATCACGTCCTAGAGCAGCATAGTGTTGCAAACCGTTACAAGACCCGTCCTGGTAAATAATAAAGCATTTCCAATGAATTAAGATTGAATTTTTATTGCACAAGACTATAGAGAATAAGTTTATAAATGCCAAGAATGTCAAATAAAACATCTATTTAAAAGGAAAACAAAAATCAACATTATTGACAAAGTTGGCTTACTTACCTGCCACAAAATCATTGACTAACTGTTTGTAAGTCTGTATCTTTCCAGCTTAGAACCTACCACTTATTCTCCCTGTGGTTACTAGCACTGGATACAAATTCTCCAAAAGTTACAGCAGAGTTCTGTTCCTGAGTACTTTTCACAACTTGAATAGTTCACTAGACGGAAATGTGACCTGCAACTAAGTTCCCCCATGGCAGATGTTGACCACAGCTCTGCAGTAGCACACATCCATCCTGCCGGTCTCCCAAAGGCTTAGTCATATGTACGGGCTGGACATGACTCCCATTGGCCTAAAGCATCTTGAACACCAACGACAAGGTCTGAATAGCAGTGGGACGTCAAGTAACACACCAATGAACCCCAAAACAAAAGTTTTAAAAGCAAGTGAAGTCCTGTTCTCAGCTCTGTCATTTGCAAAAGCTGATTTTAAAGGAATTCAAAATGTAATAAAAATTAAATAATTCAAAAGTTTCCTAAGTATTAATTATAATTTATTGAAAACAATTCACTAAACATCCAAAAAGACCAATTAAAAATCATAAACTAAACCATAACATCTGTTTACCATCTCTGATTTAAAATTCATAATTGAAATCAATGGGGCCATGGATTCTCATTGTTTCTAATCAGTCATTAACTAGAGGACTTCTGTATTTGGCAACACGTATGGTGGGCAAGTCCAAGATATCGCTTCCATCCAGATAGGTAGTAAATGCCTGTGCTTCTGGTCCAAAGTGCTGCTGTTCATCAGCACCATCTGGGCCAACACCTCTGAGTAATACCCGCTAGTACTAGACCAACACTGACATACTTTTTCAGGATAAAAATTTAAGTAAATACTTTCCAGAATTATACAAAACTTTAAGAATTATGAGCATCAACAGGCCATCTGGTCTTTCCAGCCATCTGACAAGATCATGGCCATTCTGCTGCCTTAGCTCCATTTTCATGCACTGCCCTCTTGATTCCTTTAATGTCTGGAACCTATCAATTTCTATTTTGAACGTATTCAATAATCGAATCTTCGCAACCCTCTGGGATAGAGAATGCCAAAGATTCATGATCATCCAATGAAGAAATTTCTCATCTCAGTCCTAAGTGGCCTACCCTTCATTCTAAGACTAATCCTTCTCTGCATCTAGCCTGCTGAGTCCTGTAAAACTTGTGCAAAGATTACCTTTCATTCTTCTAAACTCTATAAACATAAGAGAAAAAAATTTGAGAAAAATAATGGATTTAAAGACCTGGAAGGTAATTTTTGTCACTCTTTGTCACAGATGCTGCCTGACCTAGAGCTAAACAACAGGGAAACAGGCACTTTGGCCCACAAGTCCATGCTGATCATCAAACAACCATTTACATTCATTCTATATTCATTCTATTTTAATCTGCCTTCAACCCATCAATTTCTGCAGATGCGACCACTCATCACATACTGGTGGCAACTTGTAATGGATATGGGATGAAACCAGAACACTGGAGGAAACCCTTAGGGATAAAGAAAGAATGTGCAAACTGCACAGAGACAAGTCAAGACAGAACACATTTGCACCATAGAACATAGAATAATACAGCACAGTACAGGCCCTTCGGCCCACAATATTGTGCCGGCCCTCAAACCCTGCCTCCCATATAAGCCCCCACCTTAGATTCCTCCATATACCTGTCTAGTAGTCTCTTAAACTTCACTAGTGTATCTGCCTCCACCACTGACTCAGGCAGTGCATTCCATGCACCAACCACTCTCTGAGTCAAAAACCTTCCTCTAATATCCCCCTTGAACTTCCCACCCCTTACCTTAAAGCCATGTCCTCTTGTATTGAGCAGTGGTGCCCTGGGGAAGAGGCGCTGGCTATCCACTCTACCTATTCCTCTTATTATCTTGTACACCTCTATCATGTCTCCTCTCATCCTCCTTCTCTCCAAAGAGTAAAGCCCTAGCTCCCTTAATATCTGATCATAATGCATACTTTCTAAACCAGGCAGCATCCTGGTAAATCTTCTCTGTACCCTTTCCAATGCTTCCACATCCTTCCTATAGTGAGGTGACCAGAACTGGACACAGTACTCCAAGTGTGGCCTAACCAGAGTTTTATAGAGCTGCATCATTACATCGCGACTCTTAAACTCTATCCCTCAACTTATGAAAGCTAACACCCCATAAGCTTTCTTAACCACCCTATCCACCTGCGAGGCAACTTTCAGGGATCTGTGGACATGTACCCCGAGATCCCTCTGCTCCTCCACACTACCAAGAATCCTGCCATTTACTTTGTACTCTGCCTTGGAGTTTGTCCTTCCAAAGTGTACCACCTCACACTTCTCCGGGTTGAACTCCATCTGCCACTTCTCAGCCCACTTCTGCATCCTATCAATGTCTCTCTGCAATCTTTGACAATCCTCTACACTATCTACAACACCACCAACCTTTGTGTCGTCTGCAAACTTGCCAACCCACCCTTCTACCCTCACATCCAGGTCGTTAATAAAAATCAGGAAAAGTAGAGGTCCCAGAACAGATCCTTGTGGGACACCACTAGTCACAATCCTCCAATCTGAATGTACTCCTCCACCACCACCCTCTGCCTTCTGCAGGCAAGCCAATTCTGAATCCACCTGGCCAAACTTCCCTGGATCCCATGCCTTCTAACTTTCTGAATAAGCCTACCGTGCGGAACCTTGTCAAATGCCTTACTAAAATCCATATAGATCACATCCACTACACTACCCTCATCTATATGCCTGGTCACCTCCTCAAAGAACTCTATCAGGCTTGTTAGACACAATCTGCCCTTCACAAAGCCATGCTGACTGTCCCTGATCAGACCATGATTCCCTAAATGCCTATAGATCCTATCTCTAAAAATCTTTTCCAACAGCTTTCCCACCACAGACGTAAGGCTCACTGGTCTATAATTACCCGGACTATCCCTACTACCTTTTTTGAACAAGGGAACAACATTCGCCTCCCTCCAATCCTCCGGTACCATTCCCGTGGACAACGAGGACATAAAGATCCTAGCCAGAGGCTCAGCAATCTCTTCTCTCGCCTCGTGGAGCAGCCTGGGGAATATTCCGTCAGGCCCCGGGGACTTATCTGTCCCAATGTATTTTAACAACTCCAACACCTCCTCTCCCTTAATATCAACATGCTCCAGAACATCAACCTCACTCATATTGTCCTCACCATCATCAAGTTCCCTCTCACTGGTGAATACCGAAGAGAAGTATTCATTGAGGACCTTGCTCACTTCCACAGCCTCCAGGCACATCTTCCCAACTTTATCTCTAATTGGTCCTACCTTCATTCCTGTCATCCTTTTTTTCTTCACATAATTGAAGAATGCCTTGGGGTTTTCCTTTACCCTACTCGCCAAGGCCTTCTCATGCCCCCTTCTTGCTCTTCTCAGCCCCTTAAGCTCCTTTCTTGCTTCCCTATATTCCTCAATAGACCCATCTGATCCTTGCTTCCTAAACCTCATGTATGCTGCCTTTTTCCACCTGACTAGATTTTCCACCTCACTTGTCACCCATGGTTCCTTCACCCTACCATTCTTTATCTTCCTCACTGGGACAAATTTATCCCTTACACCCGCAAGAGATCTCTAAACATCGACCACATGTCCATAGTACATTTCCTTGCAAAAACATCATCCCAATTCACAACCGCAAGTTCTAGCCTTATAGCCTCATAATTTGCCTTTCCCCAATTAAAAATTTTCCTGTCCTCTTTGATTCCGTCCTTTTCCATGATAATTATAAAGGCCAGGGAGCGGTGGTCACTGTCCCCCAGATGCTCACCCACTGAGAGATCTGTGACCTGACCCGGTTCATTACCTAGTACTAGATCTAGTATGGCATTCCCCCTGGTTGGCCTGTCCGCATACTGTGACAGGAATCCATCCTGGACACACTTAACAAATTCTGCCCCATCTAAACCCTTGGAACTAATCGGGTGCCAATCAATATTAGGAAAGTTAAAGTCACCCATGATAACAACCCTGTTATTTTTGCACCTTTCCATAATCTGCCTCCCAATCGGCTCCTCTGTATCTCTGCTGCTACCAGGGGGCCTATAGAATACCCCCAGTAGAGTAACTGCTCCCTTCCTGTTCCTGACTTCCACCCATATTGACTCAAAAGAAGATTCTGCTACATTACCCACCCTTTCTGTAGCTGTAATAGTATCCCTGACCAGTAATGCCACCCCTCCTCCCCTTTTTCTGCCCTCTCTATCCCTTTTAAAGCACTGAAATCCAGGAATATTGAGAATCCATTCCTGCCCTGGTGCCAGCCAAGTCTCTGTAATGCCCACTACATTATAATTCCATGTATTCCATGTATGTATCCAAGCTCTCAGTTCATCATCTTTGTTCCTGATGCTTCTTGCATTGAGGTACACACATTTCAGCCCTTCTACCTTACTGTCTTTACACCGTTTATTCTGCTTCTCTTTCCTCAAAGCCCCTCTGTATGTTACATCTGGCTTTACTCCATGCACTTCTTTCACTGCTCTATTGCTCTGGGTCCCATCTCCCTTGCAAATTAGTTTAAACCCTCCCGAACCATCCCAGCAAACCTACCTGCAAGGATATTGCTCCCCCTCAAGTTCAGGTGCAACCCATCCAATCTGTACAGGTCCCACCTTCCCCAGAAGAGATCCCAATGATCTAAAAATCTAAAACCCTGCTCCCTGCACCAACTCCTCAGCCATGCATTCAACTGCCATCTCCTCCAATTCTTACCATCTCTGTCACGTAGCACTGGCAGCAATCCTGAGAACGTCACCCTTGAGGTCCTGTTCTTCAGCCTTCTGCCTAATTCCCGAAACTCACACTTCAGGACCTCATCCCTCTTCCTGCCTATGTCGTTGGTCCCAACATGTATCACGACTTCTGGTTGCTTTCCCTCTCGTACCAGGATGTCGTGCACCCAGTCAGAGACATCCCGGACCCTGGCACCCAGGAGGCAACAAACCATGCGGGTGTCCTTCTCACGTCCACATCTCCTGTCTGCTCCCCTGACTATAGAGTCTCCAATGCCGCCAGCTCTCCTCTTCTCCATCCCACCCTTCTGCACCACAGGGTCAGACTCAGTGCCGGAGGCCCTGCCACCGTGGCTCACACCTGGTCGGTCGTCCCCACCAACAGTATCCAGGATGGTAAACTTATTATTCAGGGGAATGGCTACAGGGGTGCTCTGCACTACCTGTCTGCTCACCTTCGCTTTCCCCCCTCTGACTGTCACCCAACGACCTGCTTCCGACAGCCTAGGTGTGACTACCTCCCTGTAGCTCTCATCTATGACTGCCTCATTCTCCCTTATGAGTCGAAGGTCATCCAGCTGCTGCTCTTGATTCCTTACACGGTCTTCCAGATCGCCCAGCCGTATGCACTTCTGGCAAATGTGACTCTGTGGGGGAGGGGCGTTCCCCCAAGACTGCCACACCTCACATGAGAGGCACATCACCATCTCAGGAGACATTGTAAAAACTAACCGCAAGCAAGCTTGTCCTCTGCCTCTTCTCGTCAAAGCCTCTCGAGTCAAAGCCTGAAAGCTCCACTCCTTCACTGGCCCACTCGCGCACTGGCCGCTTCGCTTGAGCTATCCCTCTATTTATCTGTTGAGCTTTTCAAAATGTTTGGTCACCTGACCTTGACGGCCCAATCAGCTGCTTTCTGCTGCGTCTGAGCTATTCAAATCTTGATTGACAGGATGCAGTGGTTCTACTAGTTACACCTCTGTGTGCCACCCACAAAGCTGTCCAGCATTTCAACATTTTCTAATTTTTGTTTCCTGGTATCTGCAGTTTTCTGAAAATTTGTTTTTGTTTCATCTAGGGAATACAGGCTCAATTTTTTCCTCACAAGACAAACCTGTCATCTAGAAGCCAGACTAGTGTGTATTTTTTTAAAAATCACCTTACTTTGGCAATAATTTCTTTAAAACAAGGACAATTGCATACAATATTCCCAAGTGTAGTCTATTTATGATGCTGCATATTTAAAGTATGACAAACTTACTTGTACTCAAGTCACTTCATAATACCATTTGCCTTCTGAATTGTTTGATGCACTTGTATCTTAGCTTTCTGTCCTTTTGAACATCATTTCCCAAACTATTACTATTTAAAATTGTTTCTCTTTCTGCTCAGTGCATTGAATTCACTGACATTATATTTTCCAACATTATATTCCATTTGCCATGCCCTCACTCAATCAGTCTGTGCAGATCCCATTGAAGCCATATTACATTTTCTTCCCTTCTCACAGTTTCACCTAGCTTTGCATCATGAGCAGATTGGAAATATAATCTGAAGCTCTCAGCTGAAGCATTGACATGTTTACCAACAGTTGGGGACCAAGCACCAATCCTTTTAATACGCAAATTGTCAGCCTACTGACATGAGTATGACCCATTATTACTTCCCTTTTCTTTAATTCTAATAATTAGTACATAACCTCTGCCATCGCATGATCAACCTCCTGTAAGGATCCTTTGCACAAGTCTTCTAAAAATCTGAATACATGCCATCCACTAGTTGTCCATTATCCATCTTACAAATCACATCCTCAAAATTCAACAGATTAGTTGAACACAATGTTCCTTTCATTTCTGTGTGCTGTTTCTGAACAGTCCTATTTATTTTTAGACATTCTGTTATTCCTCAGCCTTCATTTTCAGAATTTTCCCTATTACTGATGTTGGGTTCCCCATTTTCCTCAGAAACCATATCAGAATCTTATAGAAGTTTTTAATGATGATAGCCTAACTCTATAGCCAACACTTCAGTCTCACAACTTCCCTAGTGCAATTGTCTTTTCCCCTAGAAATAATTCCTTCAGTTCCCTATTCTTTGCCAGAGTTTTGGCTCTCCAGTATTTCTGGCAAGACTCTTCTATCGTCAGTTTATTACAATTACATTTTGAGATTTATTTGCACTATTGGCAGCACAGTATTTATGATACTTTACTAGAAATCCAAAGGGCCAGGGTAATAAATCAGATCTGAGTTCAAATCCCAACACAAGTCAGGAAATTTGAATTCGTTCAATTGCCGCAACAATGCCTATGATAGAGAATAAATTAAGGTTTAATGGCAAAAGCAGAAATGATGTCCAGATTGTGCAGTTTTGTTTTTGATTTTCATTTACTATGGTGCAGAAGTGGATTTCTGGTGAGAGAGAGTAGCAAATAGGAATAACAGCCTATTGAGGGACTTCGTCCTTAACTTGTAATTGCTAGTTTTATAATGACAGGATTGGTATTTTATGATTAATTTCTGATTCGATATCACTGCATCTTTCTGTATATTTGTTTTAAAACACTTAAAATTGCCAAATAGTAGTAGTTACAGTTAAAAGCTTTCAAATGATAAATTGCAACTTAATTGATAAAAGAAACAAATCAGGATAAGAGTAACACACACAAAATAGCGGATGAACTTAGTAGGTCAGGCAGCATCAATAAAAAGGAATAGAGTTGACGTTGGGGATGGAGACCCTTAATCAGGATAAGGACATTTTTCTGACAGTGTTTCTTCCCTAGCATTATTATTCAGAATATTTATGTTTTCTCTCAATGAAACCCAGGTGAGAATTATGTTATTGGTAATTCAAACAATGGGTCAGATGGCTGCTGTCCACGCTTCCCAGGCTGGACGTACCTTTGCAGGTTTCACCAATCTGATCACCCTGCAGGTCCTACTACCATGCCAGTTGCCCAAAGCAGAGTTGGAGTGTTTTTGAGACATCAGGATGGATACATGATCTCGAAACGAAACATTTGTTTCCTCATATACTGCTTAACCCACTGAGTTCTCCCAACACTTTGGTCTCTAGTTTGCAGAGAGATGGAGTCTGCTGTGGATTCTTTGCTTAAGATCATACCTCACATGCCATCATGTAGCAGATGTAAAATGGGGATAATATTTTATGGCCAATTAAGTTTGAGCCAGATGCTCTGCAGTCCTTCTCAATTGGCAGAGTCTGAAGATTTTTTTTTAAGGTCAGAAAAATCCACCCATACAGAACAGGGAGGCATCCCCTTAGTCACTACATTTAGACTTGACCACTTTCTTGAAAATTTATTAATGTATCTGCTCCTTTCACAGATGTGGGAAATGAGGTTATAAATGTGTGTCTGAAGTTATCTTATGTCAAGTTTTAGAATTTCAGCAAAGATACTACCTCTTGCCCAGGTCTTTTTATCACAGGGTTTTTAGCTTTTCAAAGTCAACTCCTTGCCATTTAGGAGTGGCACTGAGGTTATACCGGATAGTGTGTGTGGAATGAATGCTCCTTCTGTTGAAGGCTGATGGCCTCTGTTCCTGATAGGTTCATTTCTATTGTTGGCTCCAAGGGTATTGGGGAAGAAATGGTAACTGTTATGTATTTCAGCCTTCGGACTGTATATACCTCAACGGTTCTGAAGAGTGCACTTGATTATGGGTATTAGAGAGATCTTGCATTATCTTGGTTATTAAAGGACCCCTTGTACGTTTTTCACCCACTACTTGATCTTATGTGTTTTCTCTTGCTCATGGAAGTGTTTCTTTTACTTTGGGCTGGTATAGTTGGAGTTAATTTGCTCCAAGATCTCTTCGTGACTCATCAAAGAAGTCTTGACATTTTCTGGTACAGAAGTCAAGTGTCTCTTTAAATGTACTAATCGTGATGGACTAGAGAACAGTCAGGTGCTGTGGACATGTTAGCTCCAGTTGGTTGAGTGTTTTTAGGTTATCTGTCTGAGAAAATCTATTATTGCAGGTCCTTTGAGGCTTTCTAAATTGTTTTTCTGACTACAGGGTTTCTATTGCATCTATTATTTTGCAGCCAGCTGATGGAGATAACAGAATGGATTAGGATCAATCGTTGGTAACAACCATGGTGTGCTTACAGCCTTTCGTGCAAATGATGATATAAGCTAACCAGAGCTGGTGCCAGTCCCTGGATCAGTATGTTCTTATAATATCTTGTGTTCATCTCTTTGGAAAACACCGTGTTGGCTATGACAAAGCTCTGCTCTGACAGTTTTGCCAGAAAGACAAGTCTGTTAAGAGTTAGTATGCTCTTCTTTCCAATCACACCTTGCCAGAAGACAGCATCTTTTCTGAATTTGGCATTGATATGGTCCAGGTATTTCAGTTTGTCTCATTGGAGATATGGCACAGGATATTTGTTTTTCTGAGCCACATCCACAACTTGCAGACTTAGGCAGTATATGTTTATAACTGCATTCAGCTGTTCCCATGTTCAAAAACGCTACTAGGCTATGAGATGCTTACATCTCACAGTGTAGTTTCCGAGATGAAAGACAAATTTGTTCAGTCATAATGGCATAGCACATCCTATGAGGGTGGTGTGTCTCTTCCAGTTTGCCTTTCCAGCTGGCCATCTCCTACCTATTGTGTCTCCCTCATGCCAGTAGTGACAGTATTTGAGCTCCCCAAGCTGTGATAGAAAAATAATGGTTAATCTGTCACTGCTGGAGTTCAGAGTGCTGGCAGAGTGCTGTTCCAAATGCCAAATTTTACGTTGAGGAGTTTAACATTAAATACAACTAACACATGGACCTGACAAAGTCCTTCATCCAGAGGTATGGAGATCCAATAGTATTGAACACGTTAGGTGCACGTATTCATGTGTGCAGTCTGCACATCCATAGTCAGACATACACATTTTTGGGGTCAGGCACAGACGCCTTTACCCATTACCTACAATCCTCACTCATACTTCCTTTAATTCCTTTCAGCTACAGTGGCATGCAAAAGCTTGGGCACCCCTGGTCAAAATTTCTGTTACTGTGAATAGCTAAGCAATGAACTGATTTCCAAAAGGCATAAAGTTAAAGATGACACATTTCTTTAATATTTTAAGCAAGAAAACTTCTTTATTTCCATCTTTTACACTTTCAAAATAACAAAAAAGGAAAAGGGCCTGAAGCAAAAGTTTGGGCACCCTGCATGGTATTACTTAGTAACACCCCCTTTGGCAAGTATCACAGCTTGTAAACGCTTTTTGCAGCCAGCTAAGAGTCTTTCAACTCTTGTTTGGGGGATTTTCACCCATTCTTCCTTGCAAAAACCTTCTAGTTCTGTGAGATTCTTGGGGCATCTTGCATGCACTGCTCTTTTGAGGTCCATCCACAGATTTTTGATGATGTTTAGGTCAGGGACTGTGAGGGCCATGGCAAAACCTTCAGCTTGCACTTCTTGAGGTAGTCCATTGTGGATTTTGAGGTGTGTTTAGGATCATTAATCTGTTGTAGAAGCCATCCTCTTTTCATCTTCAGCTTTTTTACAGATGGTGTGATGTTTGCTTCCAGAATTTGCTGGTATTTAACTGAATTCATTCTTCCCTCTACTAGTAAATGTTCCCCATGCCACTGGCTGCAACACAAGCCCAAAGCATGATCGATCCACCCCGTGCGTAACAGTTGGAGAGGTGTTCTTTTCATGAAATTCTTCACCCTTTTTTCTCCAAACATACCTCTGCTCATTGGGGCCAAAAAGTTCTATTTTAACTTAATCAGTCCACAGGACTTGTTTCCAAAATACATCAGGCTTGTTTAGATGTTCCTTTGAACCATTTGAATAGAAGAGATGTGATGATATTATAAAGAAAGATAGAACAGATAGAACATCTCCAACAGTAATTAAAATCTAAAGGAATCTCCCCTCACTAAATTTTCAGTGCTGATAGATAACCTGACAACATTTAAGACATCATTCCATGTCATCTCAAACACTTCAATTATAATTTTACTTTTAACAAGAACCATGACTTGAAAGTTCAAAGCAGCTATTATTGCCTGAACATCAAAGGTTCATTTGTTATCAAAGCATGTATCTGTATACAACCCTGAAATAGGTCTTCTCCAGACAGCCACGAAACAAAGAACATGGAAGTCATTCAGACAGAAACATCAAACTCACCTCCCCTGCACAAAAAAGAACGGTATCCCAATCATCAACCCCCAAAACCCCTTTTCCCCACAAAAACAGAACATGCACTGAATATAATTTTGTAGAATGAGTTATTTGGACTTGGCTTATAAAATTAATACCCTCTATCTCTTTCATCTCCAAATTTCTCGAAATCTATAAAGATTACGATAAGCTCGAGATAATATGACAGAGGTGATACCAATTAACACGATGGCAAAAATATTGAAGAAAGTTATTGCACTATTTAAAGGAAGGGCACTTAACATTCAGACCATAATTTATCATACAAGATTGCAGCTTCTTTATGCATGCTCACATTTAGATAATGTCATGGAAATTACATAAATATTTTGAGTATTAACACTACTGTGAAAACATGTTAAAAATAGTTAGGAAATCAGCAATAATAGTAACTAATATGGGAACACTTAGAAATACTGTACATCTACTTAATGTTCAATATAGTTTAGAAATTGATATAGACCTTGTGTTGAAGCATGGGATTAGTTGGCATCACGATCAATGCAGACATGCAAAGTGCAAAGGTCTGCTCCTCTACTGTACGTTCAAACTAAGAAACTAATTTGGATTTAATTTTGTTTTCAGTTCTTCAGTCTTCCAAAGCAAGTAATCATCTTGTCAAATCAATGTTTACTGCAGGTGCAAGGTATATATAGGAATATTTTTCTAAATATTTTAGAACTTACCTGATGGACTGGGAAATAACAGACATATTTAGTCGGATCAGGTGATCTCACAGCATGTGCTATCTCTGTGCAACATGCTAAAGCTTGCCAAGGCTCATCTGCATCCATCCACCACTTCCTCCCCTGAGGGTAGTAAACAGTTTAGATTCACTAACATATCATCTTATGTAAACAGCATTAATCAAAGGCAAATGATACTGATATTTCTACCTGCTTTATTTTAAAGACTTAACCTTTTAAATCGAAAATATATTAAAATTTTACAGTGAAAATAAAGATTCTATTCTTCATTTAAAACAGCATTAATTTTCATGCAATGCCTTGTTAATTCAAGACTTAATTAATCCTAAATGCAAGAAATTCTGCAGGTGCTGGAAATCCAAAATAACACATACAAAATGCTAAAGGAATTCAGCAGGTCAAGCAGCATCTATGGAGAAGAATAAACAGTCGATGTTTCTGGCCGATATCCTTGCCAACTGCCCTCATTCTACTCTCTGTAACTTTAATATCATCCAAAACTTTACTGGGTCTCAGATAGGTGAGGTTTCTTGAGACTACAATTGAATTATCAAATGATACCAAAGAGTTTGGTCCTTGCCATCTCATCCTTCAAGTATAAATGATTTTAGAGAACTCCAATGCTGCTAATAATTAATCGAAACAAATAATGCAGAGGTTTTATCCCCCTTCCTGGGATAGCTTCATATGCAGAAGTAGCAATCACCCGATACTTCTTTACTACATATCCACATAAGTATTCAACTCTGATTTTTAAGATATACAATTCAAACAGTCAATTGGAAAATTATAACATGCATATGCAATGAGTTAGCCACATAAAGACAGGCACATCTGAGTTATTTTCACTCACTGTTAAAGGCTTATCAGCTGAATCCAAGATGTCGTCCATTGCTTCATCAGCATAAGAAAGTCTCTCTTTGAGGGAGCATGATTTTTTAAACCCAGTTAAATTAACAAGGTGAATTTTCAACCAATTTAATCCATGTTCTCCCAAAGGCTTTCCTTCCGCAAATAATAATACGGCACGAGTAACATCGCTGCCGAGGTGATTGAAGTATGGAGGGCAAGGGTATGTCCTTCCTCGAAAGTCCATGTTGTGAGGAAACCAGAATACATCATCTCTGAGATGATTGGCTATGGAAAGCTTATAAAGGGCATCCATTCGAAGGCTGTGCATTTCAGCTGATTTTTTCCTGACCCAAGCCATTTTTCTTTTCAAGAAAGATTTTTCTGCTGGAGTCATGTCAGATTTTGAGTCATACTTGGGCATATCTGGAGCTTCAGAGAGTGGAGGTGGGACCTCCAGCTTCTCACTTCCTTTGTCATTAAAAATAGAGATAATTAAATCAAGCATTGGTTTGTTCACTTTCCAAGCACAGTTTCCAAGTTGGTTAAGGGAATCTAATACTGCGTGTAAGTTACTGCTTTTACACTTTTCCAAAAGCAACTGATGCTGTAGGGCTCCTTCCAAGCACCGCATCAGCTTCGTGGGACTCAGAACATAGGCGCCAAACCTAGGCGAAGTCCATGGGATGGGTGGGCATACCATTGGCATGACACAGGAGTCAAAGGTCAAAGTTGTTTCTGCAGCTTCAGAAATCATTTGAGTTAGAATAGGATGTGGTTTGATGAAGCCAATCTGCAAAAGAAAAATGCAATTTAAGCAAAAAAATCAGCAGCATAGGGCACTACAGCACAGAAAGTGGCCCTTTGACCCATCTACTCTTTGCTGAACTATTATTTTATCCAACCCATCACTCCGCACCTGAACCATTGCCCTCCCGTCAACGTGTTTATCCAAACTTCTCTTAAGTTGTAAATTAACCTGCATCCACCACTTCCATTGGCAGCTCCTTCCAAATGCACACCATCCTATGTGAAGATCCCCCACATGTTCCCATTGAACATTTCACCTTTCACCCTTAACCCATGACCTCTAGTCCTAGTTTCACCCAACCTCAGTGGAAGGAGCCTGCTTGGATTTACTCTATCTATACCCCTCATCATTTTATATACCTCTATCAAATCTCCCCTCATTCTTCTACACTCCAGGGAATAAAGTCCTAATTTATCCAATCAAGCTTTACATATAACTTTTTTAAACTTTAGAAAAGTGCATAGTTGCAACATACATATTTTTTAAAATAATGACAGTATCTATATCTAAATATCTACAGATATACCTTTGCATCACTGTATGGTGGGGCCAGTGCACAGGATCAGAAAAAGCTGCAGAGGGTTGTAAACTCAGTCAGCTCCATCATGGGTACTAGCCTCCCCACCATCGAAGATATCTTCAATAGACAATGACTCAAGGCAGTGGCATCCATCATTAAGGATCTTCACCATCCAAGGCATGCACTCTTCTCACTGTTGCCATCAGGGAGGATAGTAGCAATGAGAAGAGAGTATGACTTGGATGATACAGGAGATTGAAGACACACACTCAATGTTTTAAGAAAGGCTTCTTCCACTCTGCCATTCGATTTCTGAATGGACCATGATACTACCTCACTTTTTCTATTTCTATATATTTCTTAGTGTAACAATAGTATTTTTAAATATAATTGCACAGTACTCCTGCCCCAAAGCAACACATTTCACCACATACAGCATGTCAGTGATAATAAACCTAATTCTGATATATCCACTATATCATTATCTTTACATTAATTAATGATCTATATTTCTTTTTATCTATAAACTTCTACTCCTGGGTTAATAGTTTTCAAACATCTTGTAATTTACTCCCCCTCTACACACAGCTCCATTACTAAATAAGACAGGTGCCTGTTGTAAAGTAACATGAACAGTCACTTTTTCTTTTCCCAGATGACTATCCGCATGATTCAATTATCCTATTCTTATGTATTTTGCCTGAGGAACCAGTTGAAAATTGAAGGCATTTATACACTGACATCAAAGGTGAGAGAAGCTGAGTGGAAAGATAAGAGCGCCACTTAGAAAATATTCACCACCAAAAACATGTTTTCACTATTACTTATATGTTATTCGCCATTCATAGCTGAGAATGAGTTTTTCATTTTGTGATCTTAAAAACAATAATATAACTGGCTTTTAGATTTAACTAAATTACAAATTTCTTGACAGGCTGGGTGTAGGGGAAGCCAGAACCAGGTGGGATCACTATTTAAAATTATGACCAATGCAAGGCAATTTTTTTTTGGTCATGAGTCTTTGGAACTTTTCCTCAAAAAAATGATTGAAGCAGTGCCTTTGAATACTTTAAGATCCAGTTAAACACTTTGACTCTATCCCAACCCTTATGATTTGATGCAGATGAATGTACTATCAGTTCAGCCGTCAATGAACAGCAGACTCAAGGGTCAAGTGATCTATTCCTGCTCCTAAAATGAATGAGCATGTAGTTTAGATTATAATAAAAACATATATTTGTAAAAACTGTTATCAGTTCATGAGATCTCATTATTTGCTATTATACGATGAGTTAATAAAGATGGATGAAGTCTCAATTAGCTATTGAGTGAAAATATTGTTCTAAAAGGAGTGGTTCATTGACCACGATGATAGTCTAAAGCCTTGCTTCTCCGAAAAAAAAATGTTGAATCTCCCTTGGAGAAAACAGATGTCATCTACAGGATTCAAGATTATTTACATTACCATAAGCCCTATGGAATACAGTTCTCATGACACGTATGGGATGATCAGAATGAGCTTTGTCTGGTCCATCAAGGGAGTGGTGACAAAGGAGGCAAATGAATACAGTACCCTATAATGGAATATTTTCTAACTTTACCTATTGGTATTTTACTGTGATACCAGACCAACCTCAAAGAGATTTCATCCTGAGCTGCCGACCCAGAAGATAAAAAGGTAAAAAAAATAAATTAACAACCATGAGCATGGTAGCCATATAATCGTCTTTCTTTTAACATTGCTGGGTCAACACCCTGCAGCTCCCTACTTCATTGAAATGTTAACTAATTAGCTATAGTAACACAATACTCCCAAGCCTGAATGGATGCTAAATAAAAATCCTGCTAGCAGAAATAGGAGCAAGAGAAGCCCATTTGGCCCTCTGAACCTATCATTCAAGGTTTTTTTTAATTCTCCCATCGCTTGATTTCTATTAGCCTTAAGAACCTTGACAAATATATATTTAATAATGTGGCTTTAACTCATTTCTGTGGTAGGGAATTGCACAGGTCTATCACCCTAGTGAAAACATTTTTTGCTTCAGGTCCTTCATCATTTATTCCTTAACCTTAGATTGTGTCCTTGATTCTAGAGCTTCTTACAATGGAACATCTGCTTGCACCTGCTTCTGTCCAGTCTCATTAAAATAGATAGACCTGCTATAACTACAGTGTGTACACTATGTGCTGCGTCAGATGACGTGGGCAATCATAGTCTGTCCATGACCATGATTAATCTTTGTAAATTTTTCTACAGAAGTAGTTTGTCACTGCCTTCTTCTGGGCAGTGTCTTTACAAGATGAGTGACCACAGCCATTATCAATATTCTTCAGAGACTGTCTGACCGGTGTCAGTGGTCACATAACCAGGACTTGTGATATGCACCAGCTACTCTATGACTGTCCACCAACTGCTCCCATGGCTTCACCTGACCCTGATCAGAGGGGGCTCTAACCAGATGCTACACCTGGCCCAAGGGTAAGCTGCAGGCCAGCAGGGGGAAGTGGGGGTGGGGGTGGAGAAGAAGTACCTTACATCTTCTTTAGCAGAGACGCATCTTCACCCTGCCACTCGAATAACTACAATACGATGCAAAAGTTTTAAGCATGTATATATGCTAAGGTGCCTAAGACTTTTGCACAGTACGGTAATTTTCAATGTGGAGGGGAGGGAGAATTTGAAGATCTGATAGGAGCAAAGGATGTTGAGAATGGTGAGGATGCTGTGCTGCGGGAGCGGTGTGGGACAGATGGCAGAGAAGGGAAGTCTGGGGCGGAAGTGGCACGGATATGGACACACCCAGCGCTCAGTCGCCAGGCAAGGTAATTTGATTCCAAAAAATTGGTTTATTGATCAATACAGAATGTCTCTATGAATCTTCCACTCCCCTTCCGACCATCATTCCCTTCTCCCTGCCCCCTTCCCACTCTCAGTCTGCAATAGAGACCCATATCAGAATCAGGTTTTTCATCACTCACGTGTCAAGAAATTTGTTTTTCTTGCAGCAGTACAGTGCAATACATAAAATTACTACTGTACTGTGCAAAAATATTGAGTACCTTTGCTATACATGTGGCCAATACTTTTGCACAGTACTATGTATATTCCATATTTAATATATAATACCTAAAATGCATAAAATATATTCTTATTTTACTAACATATTTATGATATTTTGTTTTAGGTGCTGTGTGTGATGCATGTTTTGTGGGTGCACAGTGGTCCAGAGCAGCCGTCTCCAACCACCGGGCCATGGACCGGTACCCGACCGAAAAGCATGTGCTACCGGGCCGTTAGGAAACGATACGAGTCAGCTGCACCTTTCCTCATTCCCTGTCACACACTGTTGAACTTGAACATAGGGTTGCCAACTGTCCTGTATTTGCTAGGACATCCTGTATATTGGGCTAACTTGGTTTGTCCCATACAGGACTGCCCTTGTCCTGTATTTACCCCACTAAGGTAGAGCGTTCCTATGAAACATTTCGTGCCGAAATGGCATAAAGCGAAGAAGCAATTACCATTAATTTATATGGGAAAAATTTTTGAGCGTTTCCAGACCCAAAAAATAACCTTCTAAATCATACCAAATAACACATAAAACCTAAAATAACACTAATAGATAGTAAAATCAGGAATAATATGATAAATATACAGCCTATATAAATAGAAATAACGTATGTACAGTGTAGTCGGGAAGATTAAGCCAAAACCGATTTGTGGAAAAAAATCGGCACGTATGCACATGCGCAAACAGGTGACTGCGCAAGGCTTCATAGTCATGATAGTCTTTCTTGGGATAAACACAAGTGTCCCATCAACACACACAAAATGCTGGTGAACGCAGCAGGCCAGGCAGCATCTATAGGAAGAGATACAGTCAACGTTTTGGGCTGGGACCCTTCGTCAGGATTTGACTGCTACTTTTGTCCCTTATTTGGGAGTGAGAAAGTTGGCAACTCTAACTGTAAAAGACATGTTGAGGTGAGTTTAACCCTACTTGAACACGCCCCCCCCCCCCCCGGTCGGCTGGTCCACAAGAATATTGTCAATATTAAACTGGTCCACGGTGCAAAAAAGGTTGGGGACACCTGGTCCAGAGGAACATAGTTTCATTTGACTATATACATGTACAGTACAGATGAAATAAACCGAACTTGAACATACCCTCTCATTGTTCTAATCGTTAGCAAATATATGCATAATTGCACCAACTCGCTTCATTCATTAATTCTATCATCCCAGATCTGCTGATCTCGTATACTGAAAACCTTTTAGGAATCTAAATATATCACATCCACGCGTTCTCTTTTGCCAGATACACCCTCAAAGAATTTCAGAAGATCTGCCAAGTCCGATTTCCTTTTTGCAAATCCATACTGACACTGTGCAGTGATCTCACTCTTCTCAAAGCACTCTGCCATTCAATCTTTCATAATTCTACGTACCCTACTTTTACCATTTTTCCCTCTACTGATGCCAGGCTACAGTTATGTTTTCTCTTCATTTAATTTATTCTAAATTGTGGGGTTTTATTCGTGATCCTCCAGTCCATTGGTAATTGGTTTATTAATGTCAGATGTACTGAATGTAGTCAAAAGCTTACGTTTACAATCCAGGCAGATCATTCCATACAGACGTATATTGGAGTAATACAAAAAAAAACACAGAATGCAGAGTATAATGTTACAGTTACCAGCATCATAATGCTTCGTCGACAAAGACCTCCAGGTTCACTGATGAGTCAGACAAGCAGGTAGATAAATAAAGTGCAAGGGTCAGGTTGAAGTAGTTTGAGAGATAGATTTTCCCAAGAATCTATTGAGCACTGGGAAATAACCAGCAATGGGTCCATCAAATCTTTGGCCATTTCCTAAACACTCTGGAACGTAGGTTATCAGGTCCTGTCGATTTAAAGGTCTTCCATCTTGTTAATTTCCCTAACACCATTTTCTATTGTTACGTACCCCGTAACTGGGTTGCCAAACCAGCAGAAATGGATCACTCAGTTGGAGTCTGGAGTACTAGAACTAAGAAAGTTTTATTAAAGAAACAAGCAACACAGTAATCGAAAGGATAATAAATGCAACAGTTCAGTGATGATAAACACACATGTGCACAGAAGTAAGATAACAGCATCAATCAAGCTCTATCGTTGTCTAGGGGTAAATGACCAATTTCAAAATGACTCAAAGTTCAGTCCAGTTAGTAGTTCAGTTCGCAGTAATCGTTGCCATGGCGATGGACAAGGTGGGGGAAGAGAGACAGAGAGAACAGGAACAACTGATCATTCAGAACGGCTTCACTCACAGACCGGCGGGATGGCTCACAAGCAACTTTTGGGCGGGTCCTTGGTGATGTCACCTGAGGTCACCGACTGTGACCCCTCCTCCAGATGCGGTCGATCCTCTGCAGTGAACCCGGCACCCAGGCAAGGGCGGACACACACCGGGTTCCCGCTGATCGTACCTTTCCACCCTTGTCGTTGTCTGATGCTTCTCACCCACTCGTGAGAGGCGCACCGCTTCCAGGGTCTCGTTACCTCGGGTGGCGTGTGTGTCTGTCTTAGCGAACCTGTCCCTTTTTATCCCCCTGCTGGGGTATCGCCTGTCCATCACTTCAAACAGTTCAAGGTTCAAAGAGGGGAGCCGCTCCAGACAGCTCTCTCTCCCACATCCCTTCATTACACATCTCCAGACGCTGCTCCATTGTTCCTTATCTCTCCTTCCCCTGAGGGCAGGTGGCAGGCCAACTGCTGATGCCACTGATGCTAGCCCAGGCCAGCAAACATCTTAATTTTATGTGTATTCTCGTAACACTATGAATATAGATTTCATTCATTTCCCCCTTCTCAGATCACATCCCCAGAATTATCCTGGGAAAATATTTGTGCTCTCATTTCGAAAGAGAGAAACTGAATATGTATGTGATTGGTCTGCTATTTCTTTTTATGGTAGAAAAACTAAGATTCTAGGAACAAGTTCAAGAATAGACCAAGAAAAAAAAATGGGCTTCTGTGATACTGACGGCACAATTGGCTCAGCATCAGAAATTTGTGAGTGGTCACATTTGCTTTCCTAATGGGCAGAAGATTGTTTCTCACAAAAAGTAATATTTTTAGCATTATTAGTCCCTTTGTTTTCGTCTCACCTACTGATGCAAAACTGACATTCCAACAATTAATATACTTGAACTAAAAGCAGCAAAAGAAAATTGTTCTACCCAACTATTGCTGCTTTACCCATGCAACATTATTTATATAATAAGCTTCTCATATTTTGGGTTATTAGCACTATCTAGTTTGGTATTAGTGAAGAGCAATATTTTCAGTTGGCTTAGCTGAGCTAGGAAGTTTCAGATTGACATTCCGAGGCTGTACAGATGAACTGCTGCAGTGTCAGGTGTGTCATTTTTCAGATGAGGTATTGCAAGGCTTTATCTAAGCTGGATGGAAAATATCCCGAGGCATTATACTGAAGTACCACCTTGGGTGTCCTGATCAATATTTATCCTTCAGTCAACATTAAAAAAATCAGAATTTTAATCTCACCTAGCAAGACAGAAATTCAAATATACAAATTATCTACTGTGCTTCCTGCTTTATAATAATGACCAAACTTCAAAAAGTACTTAATGGGCTGTGAAGTACTTTGAGATACTCCAAGATCATAAGAGGCAAATATAAATGTGAGTCTTTTTCTCTTGTTCTGAAACCTTATTAATTAATCTTAATATGCAAAATAAAACCTGTTCTCACAATTAAAGATACAAACCAATGGGCTAATGCATATTCTTTAAAATAACAACAAAAATCTATGGAAAATTCAAAAGAAAACTGTACCTTACCTGTTTGTTACTGCGAAAGCTGTACATGTGATACAAAACAGGAATAAGATTTTTCTGAGCTTCGTTTTGGGTGTTTATGGGGATCTTAATTTCACGAACCATCAGATTCACGAGATGAGTTCCCAATTGTACGACCAGAACATGTGGCCAGGAAGAATCTTCACTGATCAGTGAAGGACCCGAGTTCATCTTTCTTTCCAGATGCGTCATGTACTCACGAGGCAGGAAATTGTTCAGCTAGAATTGAAGGATAACTTACAACATTATATTCATGAGTAACAATCAATTGAATAAAAAGGTTTGAAGCACGTTAAATTTACCCACTGAAAGGTTCCAAATATTACCACTTATAAAATCCAAACTAATTCTGCTTTATCTAACCTATGGAGTTGTCTCCATCTCTCATTGCTTGTATAATCAAAGACCCCAGCCACCCTGGAGATTTTCTCTTCTCCCCTCTCCTATCAGACAGAAGATACAAACACTTGAAAGCATGTACCACCAGGCTCGAGAGCAGCTTCTACCCCGCTGGTATTCTTGAACGGATCTCCTGTACAACAAGATGGACGCTTGACCTTACAAACCATCTTGTTATGATCTTGTACCTCAATATTTACCTGCACTGCACTTTTTCTTAGCTCTTACACTTTATTCTGCATTGTTATCGTTTTAACTTGTTCTGCCCAATGCACTTTGTAATGATTTGATCTGCGTCTTTTCACTGTATCCTGGTACATGTGACAATAATAAACCAAAACCAAACTATATTCTTGCAAACTACTCCTAACATTATTAAGGTAACATCTATCATTTAAGGACCCCCACCACCCAAGACATGGTCTCTTCCTGCTCATTACTACCATCAGAGATGGTATAGGAGCCTGGAGACGAACACTTAACATTTTAGGAACAGATTACTTTCCCCTGCCATCAGATTTCTGAATGGACAATGAATCCATAAATACTTCCTCACATTTTTTGCCCTTTTTGCACTAATTATTTTTTAATATATTTTTATTGTAGTTTATAGTATGACCTGATGGCGTGAATATCGATTATCCTTCTGGTATTTTTCCCCCTAAACAACTCCTCTTCTTTTCCCCACTCTTACCTCTTACATCTTCTCATCTGCCTATCTCCTCCCCCAAGTTCCCCTCCTTTCTTCTCTTCTATCAGATTCCTTCTTCTCCAGTCCTTTACCTTTTGTACCCACCTGGTTTCATCTATTACCTTTTATCTATCCTCTTTCCCTTTCTCCCCACCTTTTTATTCTGGCTTCTTCTCTCTTCCTTTCCAGTCCTGAAGAAGGGTCTCGGCCTGAAATATTGACTGCTGCCTGATCTGCGGAGTCCCTCCAGCATTTTGTGGTGTTGCTATGTTTAGAGCATATTTTACGTATTGCACAGAATGGGTGCCGCAAAACGTATTTCAGACATATGTCAGTGATAAACAACCCGATTCTGAACTCAATGAAAACCAAAAACACTGCAGATGCTGGAAATCTAAAATAGAAGCAGCAAATGCTGGAAACACTCAGCAGGACAAACAGAATGTGTGAAAAGAGAAACAGGGATAATACTTCCGGTCAGAACAAAAATGTCTGAGCTGCTGAATGTTTCCAACGCTTTCTGTTCCTTTCCAAACATTTGTTTTGAGCTTATATCCCTCATTGCTCCTTTCTCCTCCCAAAACACATTAGTCTACACAGTTATACAGCAAATTACATCTGTTGTTGCCTGTCCTTTACAGTATCCCTCAGTTTGCTATATTGCAGAAAAAGGATGCTGCCAGAAAAAGGATCCAGACATCAAGATATGTCATATCATTACAGCTTAACTCTTTTCTAATTCAAGAAATATTCATGAACCCATTCTATTCCTTATGCTAGTCAATTTCTATTTATGTTGCTTTCTTTTCTCTTAATATATTCATGAGTATTTGCAATTTAATAATATCATTTTGCACACCATTGTGCATTATGCAAACTAAAGCCATAACAAGTATCTATACATTTTCCCCATACATTAGCACTCATTTTCCCTCTTGTTACATGGTTATTTCAAAATGCTTTAAAGCGTTATGCTTACCATCTGCTCTGCAAAAGAGACAAATGTTTTACTGCAAAACAATGCCATACACTCAGTGGCCACTTTATTAGGTACACCTGTATACCTGCTTGTTAAAGCAAATAACTATTCAGCCAATCACATGGCAGCAACAATGCATAAAAGCATGCAGACATAGTCAAGACATTCAGTTGTTGATCAGATCAAACTTCAGAATGGGGAAGAAATGTGATATAGGTGACTTTAACCGAAGAATGATTGTAAGTGCCAGACGAAGTGATTTGAGTATTTCAGAAATTGCTGAGCTCATGAATTTTTCAAGAAAAGGTCTCTAGAGTTTACACAGCGGCAGTTTTGTGGGTGGAAATGCAATGTTAATGAGAGAGTTGAGAGGCAAAAGGCCAAACTAGTTCAAGCTGGCAGGAAGATGACAGTGAATCAAATAACCACAAATTACAACAGTATCAGTGCAGATAAGCATCTCTGAACGCAGAACATGTTGAACCTTGAAGTGGATGGGCTGCAGCAGCAGAAGAAAGCAAACATACACTCAGTAGCCACTGAGTGTACAATATTGAAATATTTGTGAGTATTGTGAAGGAGCACAACAATAATAAAATCCTTTCTTGATGTGGTTCATTGAGAAAGTTTTCATAAAACTGATGGGAAAGTGTCAATTTCACTGGTTACAATTTTAGCGTGGCTTACACAAATAATTCAAGGAAATATTCAGGCAGGATTATACTGAAGCAGAAAAGCAATCATTTTCATACATGTTACTGATCGACTGTAACCTTGATTTTAAAAAAATTGCCAAATTGACTGCTTTCTAGTAAAGTCTAGAAAAACATATACTTTCTTAATTACCAGTTTCCACTTCATTAAGAAAATGTAATTTTACTAGAAACCAATTATTTAATCAATATTACCTCTGCATCCTTTGCCAACAGTTCAGCGTAGGCGTGATAAATGTCTTTCATTTTGTCCACCATCTCATTTTTAATCTTCCTTCGTATTGAATACTTGTTGTAGACTCTGTTGCCCAATTCCTTTGCAATTATCACCAATGCCTCTCCATTTGGAGGGATACTGTTAATACACTGAAGAAGATACAAGTTACATTCAAACATCATCAATTTGTCAAAAAAAAAAGACATCTTTTCCTTTTGGCTCAGTAATTCAAAAACATTTGAGGTACAAAATTACAGCATCACCATTTCTTACATTCCCCAGAAGTGCGCACTTCATTCTTCAGAACGATTATAAACAATCAGAGATGTCTTGCAACATTTACACACTTCCACCACGTTTTAGTGAATGGAAATGGCTTAATGGCCCATCTAATTTATTTTTGCCCCGAGATAATGTACATTGGTGATAAAGTAGGTTAACATGAACCATTGCTGTGCTCCAATTTCTGCTTTGACATAAAGCAATTTTGAATTCTAACTGATGAGAAGTTTAGGTATTAAACAGTGCTAAATCATGTCCTGGAGAGCAACCCTTATAATGAATATTTTATAGGCAGATACTTCAGTGCACATTTAAAAGGACTATACAGTATTATATTTTTGTTGCTAGACACAACAGTAGAGCTTCCATATTATATATCATCACTTCAATATTTTAAAAGCAGCATTTGTAGACCCATTGTCTCAGCTTGCTCCTGCCCCACTGAACTCATTTCTGCATACCTCGACACTGTTTTATCCCCCCTTGTTCAATCCCACCCACCTATGTTCCTAACACTTCTCAAATTTTTCAATGAATTTGTTCAATGATTTTAAGTTCCCTGGCCCCTACCGCTTTATTTTCACCATGGATGTCCAATCCCTATATACCTCCATCCCCCACCAGGAAGGTCTCAAAGCTCTCTGTTTCTTTTTGGATTCCAGATGTAACCAGATCCCCTCTACCACCACTCTCATCCGTCTAGCGGAATTAGTCCTTACACTTAATAATTTCTCCTTTGGCTCCTCCCACTTCCTCCAAACTAAAGGTGTAGCCATAGGCACCCGTATGGGTCCCAGCTATGCCTGCCTTTTTGTTGGCTTTATGGAACAATCCATGTTCCAAGCCTATACTGGTATCCATCCCTCACTTTTCCTTCGCTACATTGACAACTACATTGGCGCTGCTTCCTGCACGCATGCTGAGCTCGTTGAGTTCATTAGCTTTGCCTCCACTTTGACCCTGCCCTCAAATTTACCTGGTCCATTTCTGACACCGCCCTCCCCTTTCTTGATCTTTCTGTCTCTATCTCTGGAGACAGCTTATCCACGGATGTCCTACTATAAGCCTACGGACTCTCACAGCTACCTGGACTATTCCTCTTCCCACCCTGACTCTTGCAAAAATGCATCCCCTTCTTGCAATTCATCCATCTCCAGCGCATCTGCTCTCAGGATGTATCTTTTCATTCCAGGACAAAGGAGATGTCTTCCTTTTTTAAAGAAAGGGGCTTACCTTCCTCCACCATCAACTCTGCTCTCAAATGCATCTTTCCCATTTCATGCACATCTGCTCTCACCCCATTCTCCCGTCACCCCACTAGGGATTAGGTTCCCCTTGTCCTCACCTACCACCGCACCAGCCTCCGGGTCCAACGTATAATTCTCCGTAACTTCCATCACCTCCAACAGGAATCCCACCACCAAGCACATCTTTCCCTTCCCCCACAGAACGTGGGGAACTTTCTGCAGGGATCGCTCCCTACGTGACTCCCTTGTCCATTCATCCCTCCCATCCCTTCCCACTGATCTCCCTCCCGGCACTTATCCTTGTAAGCGGAACAAGTGCTACACATGCCCTTACACTTTCTCCCTCAGCACCATTCAGGGCCCCAGACAGTCCTTCCAGGTGAGGCGACACTTCACCTGTGAGTCGGCTGGTGTGATATACTGCGTCCGGTGAGGCCTTCTATATATTGGCAAGACCTGACGCAGGCTGGGAGACCGTTTTGCTGAACACCTATGCTCTGTCTGCCAGAGAAAGCAGGATCTCCCAGTGGCCACACATTTAAATTCCACATCCCATTCCCATTCTGATATGTCTATCCACGGCCTCCTCTACTGTCAAGATGAAGCCACACTCAGTTTGGAGGAACACCATCTTATATTCCGTCTGGGTAGCCTCCAATCTGATGGCATGAACACTGACTTCTCCAACTTCCGTTAATGCCCCTCCTCCCTTTCTTACCCAATCCTTCCTTCCTTCCTTCATTCAGTTATTAATTATTTTTTTTTCCTTTTTTTCCTCTCTCTTTTTTCTCCCTCTGTCCCTCTCACAATGACTCCTTGCCTGCTCTCCATCTTCCTCTGGGCTCCCCTCCCCCTTTCTTTCTTCCTAGGCCTCCCGTCCCATGATCCTCTCCCTTCTCCAGCCTTGTATCCCTTTTGCCAATCTACTTTCCAGCTCTTAGCTCCATTCCTCCCCCTCCTGTCTTCTCCTATCATTTCTGATCTCCCCCTCCCCCTCCTACTATCTCTTTTTTCAGTTAGTCCTGACGAAGGGTCTGGGCCCGAAATGTCAACTGTACTTCTTCCTATAGATGCTGCCTGGCCTGCTGCATTCCACCAGCATTTTGAGTGTGTTGCTTGTTATTTCAAAAATAAACTTTATTTATTTTCAAAAGCTAATTTGAAAATTAATACATTTGAAAATATATGACTAAGAATTATCATTAGTAGAAATAAATACATAGATGATACTAACAAAATTGCAGATTAGGAATTTAGATTACATTCTGCGATATTTTCAAGTAATGAGCTTTTTAATCGTAACAGAACTAAATTTTTAAAAAATCTTGTTCTTCTCTGCATGCCTTAATTTTGACTTCCAAAGTACTCAGTGAAAGAACCACATGCATCCAATTCACCAAAAATATCCTGCCGCAAGCTCATTATCTCTCCTTGTACACCTCCAATCATTTATCGATGACCTACATTCCACGATACCATCTTTACTTAATTTCCCCCTTATTCATTCCCAAACAGCCATATGCCTACCGCAATAACTTAGCTATCTTTGGCAAACCCCTTAATTATATTTCATCTCTTCTTCGATCCTTAGTTTGCCCATCATCTCTCGGTAGCCTTATCTACAAGTGTATTTTTTTCATATGTGGTATCATGTGCATGGTGGGGTGGAGATATGTCTCTACCAAAGGCGTAAGGAGCTCCTTCCCTCCGCTAGCCTGCAGATCACCCTTGGGCAAGGTGTAGCGCCTGCTTCGTTCCCCGCGCCCCCCCCGACCCCCAATCAGGGTCACATGAAGCCATGGGAGCAGACAGTGGATTGGTCTTATGAGCAGCCAGCGCATATCACAAGTCCTGGTTAAGTGACCAGTGACGCTGGGCAAACAATCTCTAAAGAGTATTGATGATGGCTGGAGTCATCTGTCTTGTAGTCACACTGCCCAGAAGGCAATGGCAAACCACTTTTCGGTCATGGAAAGACTATGATCATCCATGTCATACGACACATAATGAAAGAACAAACTATCATGAGCCTCAGTGTTACCTTCCTGTCCACATCATTCCACATTGCCCTGAATAATTAGTTGCTAGGCATCCTCTAATCGACTATCAGCAGGCCTAAATTATCCTGTTTGGTGTTTGTCAGTATCTCTGACATTGATCCAATTTAAAACACGTTTAACCAGGACTCATCAGTGTGGAACTTTGGTATTCAGCTTTATCCTAGGATAAGTTTCAAAGATTACATATTGTACACTATAAACAGATATAGGATATTGCATAACTATCTGTGAGTAGCCATACTTTTCTATTTTCAAGTTAGGATTTTGTTTGTTTTTCAGCCACTACTGAGCCCCAGATGAAAGAAATTTCTAGATCCCACTTTGAATCATGATTTCTGTGATGCCATTTGCCCACTTTCAGTCCATTGGGCAAAGCCTTGGGCATTTTCTTCTATGTCACAGTCCATGTAAAAGTGCATCATGAATGATCCTTAAATAATTGCTTGCCTCTCCAGCTTATCTCCAAACTTGCCCATTTAAAAGTGCTTCCTTTGCACGACTTTACCACTGCCTACTCAGTAAGCATTACCTTCCTTTGAAAAGTACCATGCAACATTTCAATACATAGTAGTCCACACTCACTCACAAGGATGTAGAATACTATTAAGATTGCAAGAAACAGGAAATAAGTATGTAATTGTATGGTGAAAAAATGTGAAGTTCACTGAATATATAAATGGTCTAATCTGTCTGCGGCCTTCTTGTTCTTGACCAATCATTTTCAATATTGACAGAGTAATAATTAGAATGAAATTTATTTTTTCTCTCCCCCAAAAAGGAAAATAACATAGCCTCAGCAATGGGAAACATAGAATTAGTCATCTGGGATTAACATCAAAATTATCATTAGATAGGGGAAATGCAAGCAGGCTTTTTCCACTGAGGTTGGGTAGGACTACAACCACAGGTCATGATTTAGGGGTGATAAGTTAAAAGTTTAAGGGAAACATGAGGGGAAACTTCTTCACTCAGAAGATTGTGAGAATGTGGAACAAGCTGCCAGCATAAATGGTGCGTGCGGGCTAGATTTTAGCATTTATGAAAAGTTTGGATAGGTACATGGATAGTAGGGATATGGAAGGCTATGGTCCTAGTTCAGGTCTATGGGACTGGGCAGTTTAAATGGTTTCAACATGTGCTAGATGGGTTGAAGAGCTTGTTTCTGTGCTGTACTTCCCTCTGACTCTATCACTGTACTGCTCATCCTTCTCCCCCTCTATCCCATTCATAGATCTATCCCTTGTCCTTCTACTTTAGGCCAATTGTTTCATTGTGTGGTGAGTGAAACTTTTGAAGCATTGATCTGGCTAATATTTTGATTGATTCACAGTATGAATCTTTATATTCAATTCCACCCAACATATTTAAAGCTATTTTTTATGTTTACTAGCGATAAAAACCAGGACACATGAACTTCCAAGTTCTGAGCCCAATTCAGACTAGAGGTTATTAAACCACTATGCAGTGCTCAACTCCCTCAAGTGCTTAAATTCTTCATTGTTTTAAATTAATGAATCAGATAAAACCTCTCTCATACCTGAAGCATGATGTCCACGTACTCTTTATCATCCAGCAGGCAAAGAAAAGGATAGAGGTTCATTTTCCAAGGAGAACTTCCATCATCAGCCAAATGAAACTTGCTTTCTCGAAATGCCCACAGAAGATGTTTTTGCCACTTGGCACGCAAACCTGCCAGGCGTTTCCGCTAATTTTAACCAATACAATATTAGTTAGTGTTAATCAAAATAAACGGGAAAAGAAAATATTTTGTTTTTCGATGTAATTAAATATCATTCAAGTTGATGTATTTACATCAGTTACCACAGTGGTAGCTGTGTGGAACAAGCTTCCAGCGGAAGTGGTTGAGGCAGGTTAAATGTTGTTGTTTGAAGTTAAATTGGATAGATATATGGACAGGAAAGCAATGGAGGGTTATGGGCTGAGTGCAGGTCGGTGGGACTAGGTGAGAGTAAGAGTTCGGCCGAGATGGCCTGTTTCCATGCTGTAATTGTTATATGGTTTATATGGTTATACACTCAGTGGCCACTTTATTAGGTATGCCTGCTCATTAATGCAAATATCTAATCAGCCAATCGTGGCAGCAACTCATCCATAAAAGCATGTAGATCATCTCTGAATTCACAGCACAACAAACCTTGAAGTGGATGGGCTGCACCAGCTGGATTCCACTCTTGTACCTAATAAAGTAGGCACTGAATGTAGATTTAAAACACTCAATACAAATATATTACTCTTTCCTGAATCTTAAAGTGGCAGAGAAAGCAGACTAAAAAAAAGCTTTCAAATTTCAAAATGAAAAAATTTAATAATTATCACAAAATCAATAATAAATTATGGATTTAATTACTGAATATTCAAATGTACTTGTATTAAAAAAGGATTGCAAAATTAAATCTGACATAATCACAAACAAGAGAAAATCTGCAGATGCAGATGAGTCCAGTCCTGTCGAAGGGTCTCGGCCCGAAACAGCGACTGTACTTTTTTCCATTGATGTTGCCTGGCAGGAGTTCCTCCAGCATTTTGTGTGTGCTGCTGACATATTCACATTACTTATAATATTTTGTGCCACAATAGCACCCTAAAACAGAGCTGAGAGAAACAGATGCACTATTTTCATCTGTAGCAGTTAAAAGCAGCTCTGTAAACACAATGATCTCCTAAATTATCAAAGAGTAACAACACTTAGGCTACAGAAAACATTTGATTTTTGTTAATTACAGAACTGGACCGAGATCCAAATGCAAAAAAAAATTCCAATTTTCCCTCCTTTATTACTTTATTCCAAAAGGGTAGCAAGAACAAGCCACAGAACTATAGGCTGACAGCCTGACATCAATAGGGAAGAAGTTACTAGAGGGAATTCTGAGGGACAGGATCTACCAGCATTTGGATAAGACAGAGTCTGATTAGTGGAAGTCAGCACGGCTTGCGTGTGGAAGTCATTCTTGAAGAGTATTTTAGATAGATGAGGACACAGCATGGTCCTACACGGTAGCTGGTTGAGAAGGTTAGGTCCCATAAGATCCACATGAACTCGTTAGGTAGATTCAACACTGATTCAGATGTAGGAAGCAGAGGGTGTGTTGAAGGTTGTTTCTCGGACTGGAAGCTGATAACTAGTGGTGGGCCACAGGAGTCAGTATTAGGACCTTTGTTATTCATTATTTACATCAATGATTTCAATATGAAGGCTTGATTAGTAATTTTGCAGATGACACAAAATTTAGTGGTGCTTTTGATTGTGGAGAGGTTTACTGTAGATTACAAGGGGATCGTGACCAGGTAGGGAGTGGGTCAAGGAATGGCAAATGGATTATAGAGAAGCGTGAGGTGAAGCATTTTGGAAAGTCAAACTAGCGTAGGACTTATACTGTGAATGGTGGGGTAAGAGGGAGTGTAATGAAACAGACAGCTTAGGAGTAAAGGGCATAGTTCGTTGAAAGTAGTATCAAAGGTGGAGAGGTGGTGAAAAAGCCATTTAGCATGCTGGTCTTCATCAGTCAGGGCACTGAGTATAGGAGCTGGAATATTATGTTGCAGCTGTACAAGCTGTTGGTGAAGCCACACTTGAAGTACTGAATACAGGAAAGATGTAGTTGAACTAGGAGTGAAGAAAAAATTATGAGGATGCTGCCAGGACTAGAGCTGAGTTACAGGAACAGTTTGGCCAGGCTATTTCTTTATTCTTTGGAGTAAAGGAGAATGATAGGTGACTTCATAGGGTTCATAAATTTGTAACGGGCATAAATAAGGTGGATATAAGCCTTTTCCTCACGTAGGAGAGTCCAAAGCAAGGGGGCACAGATTTAGGGTGAGAGGGGAAATATTTAAATGAGGCAACTTGTTCATGCAGAGAGTGGTGAGCATATAGACCAAGCTCCCTGAGATTGAGACAACTGCAGTAGTATCATTAAGAAGCATTTGCATAGGTAAATGCAGAGGTGGAGCTTAGAGAGATATGAACCAAACACAGAAAATTGAGAGTAGCTGGGTGGGACCATGGTCAGCATGGACTCGTTAGATCTAAGAGTCTGTATCAACGCTGTATTGCTCTATGATGCTGCCCAAATGCGTAAAAGATACCATTTTTATCATCTTCTCCGTAATGGGTTTTGTTACTTCAACGGAATCAATAGAAAGAGTATCTGCTTGCTCCTTCTTTAGCTGTCTGTCAAATCTCTCCTTCAGTTCTGCAAAACTGAGATCCAATTTGGGGTATTTGACAGGACCAACCTAAAATAAAGCACAAATTTTAATCACTACAACTTCACAATGGAATCACTTTTTCATCACAAAGTGTTAGCTTAATAATTATGACAATGGCAACCCAGAAGTTATAAAGTTAGTTCAAAAATCTTGTTGCAAACAAGCAACTGGAGAACAGTATTCACTTAATAATGTGAACACTAAATTGTAATAGTTACTCCACTATTGTAAATTTTGCCACCTTTATGTGTTTTATTTCTAGAATTACAACTGGTTATATAATCCAAGCCTTGTTATAAACTGTATAAATGTTAAAGCAATAACACCAATAAATATAAAATAATACTGGAATATATTTTTGAATGTTAGCACTTTATTTTGCATTACATGCTGTAGGAATGGAGGTCTGTATTCTAAGACATCAGAGGTTAAAGTAAGTAAAAATTCCATGACACAGCACCACTTCAGCCTGCTTCTTAACTGTAGTTAGCAGCCAAGTGCAACTTGTCTCACAAAATGTGGAGTTGTTTTAGAAACTCACTGAGAAGAAGAAATTACTTGGGGGGGGGGGGAGAGACATTAAAACGTCTATACCATGGATTCCAGTCAATTGGGATACATCGAGACTAAGTAATTTTGGCCCAATTAAGCAGCTGTCCCAATTAGCTAAAGTCCCATGGAAATAGTTAAAAGGTATAAAAAAGACAGACTACTATTTAACTGAGTAACAAATTGTGTATTTAAATGAAACGCAGAACAAATTAGAACACTATCAATACTATTACAGTAGTATAAAATTGTTTACTAGTTCCTAATTGTTATCAGAGGAACTTCTCCAGTGTACACTGGTATGTTCTTTTGATTGACCGCAAATGAACAAAATTAACAGAGATACCTAATGTAGATAATGGACTGCCTTTATACAATGATGATTGCACCCTCCAAATCTTTTTCATTATAACACATTCATACCCATCAAATTCTTTGCAGTTCCTAAAATGTTATAGTGAAAACATTTCATTTTCCACTCCCAGCCATTCCTCACATCTCTAATTGCTTGAAACCTCAATAAGCAGAACAGTTCTAAATTGTCTTACTGCTTATTTCTTCCCAACTATCAGTGACAAAAACTGTTGCTTTTGAACACAAGCACGTGCAAATAATGCTATTTAAAAACTGTTCGCTTGAAGCATGGTGTAGTGTCTAACGGCCACATGACGTGCACATGACTGACACTAGTTTGTAACTGTTCAGCAACAGTATCCTGTCCCAATTAAGTGGTACAACATCCCAAATAGACAAAGGGAATCTAGGCTGTTTTCTCGATTAGATTTTGTTTTTTTTTTAAAAAAAGGTGTCCCAATTAAGCTGCTGCTCCGTTTAACTGATCACCCAATTAACTGGAATTCACTGTATTTTATAATGCTGAATTCAAGGCACAATAGAGATAAATAAATCTTTGTACTAGGCATTGAAAAATTAACAGCAGTTAATTTGAGAGAATAAACTGATAAAATGGTTTAAGTGTGGTGACCCTAACTCATCTATTTGGCAGTGAATCACTCCTGAAATGCTGGCTAAGAGCTATCACTCTGGGCTGCAGACTTTTTGATATTCCCCTTTGAAACAATTCTTTAAACATGCTTTACAAGTTTGCATTTAGACAATTCATCAGGTGAATCACAACATCTCAGAAATGACCAATACAGTTTCATCTATTTCCTTCTGTAACTGGGTTCAATAAGTTTTCAGGAACATGATAAACATACAGAGTGACAAATAGCATGTTTTCAAAATACATAACTTGTAACAGATGTTAAAATACTTACTTTGAAAATACTTTGACATAGAAAAACCTGTTCAGAGCTAAATGTTATAATTATACAACTTTGTAAAGCTACTTGCAGACTTCACTATTAAAGAAATTAATTCTATTAACAGTTCCTCAACACTTTTGGATAGCATTCAGATTTGAAAATGCTCCCTAGATCTCGAGTTGGTGGTGGTATCATTGTCAACAGCCTACAGGTCATCAATTCTGCTTGCCGGTCTGACTGACACACAAAACAATTTAGCATTTCCTGTCCACCAAGTGCCTAAGAACACAGTTGCTTTTCTGACACAAGCTACTGAACTTCTAATAATGCTGGCTGTTTGGACAATGATATTTGCCACAAACTGGCTAGTTGAGAGCATGCTCATTAAGTTGTTGCAAGGGAGATATTTCAGTTATTAGGTATTAGTTTAGTTACATTATAGGAGAGTCACCTACTATTGACTTTATATTTATCACTATTAACAATCAAGACAAATAACAAATTAAATAAGCTTACTAATTACAATTTTGTCTAATAAATTAATCTGGCGGAAATTCTTTTCTCTTTTGCCACATTCTCTCTTCCATACCTCTGAGTAAAAACTTTTCACCAATGGAGGCTGGGGGGTGTGCAGTTCAGGTTCAGAAATCAGCTGGAAGTCGGGGTTTACAACACGAATGGCTTTCATTACCATTTTTCTCTCATCTTTATGGAACACACAATTTTTAAATATATCTTGAATTTTGAAGCCATTTTCCTCTAGCTGTTGAATACACCTAGGAGCATAATTTCATATAGGCAATGAGTAACTTTATAATTGAAAAAGGCATTGAAGAAAAATTTAATCGTCAAGATTCAGACTTAATGTAATATACTGTTCAATCTATAATATTAAGGCCATTTTAATCCATCTTTATAACATATAAGCATAAATGTTGGTCACCACAAAAATAATGTCAGGAGTGCTTTTAAAATGTAGACAAACTGAAAAATTATGATGGAAAGTATTCTCTCTGACATTTTCTTTAGGAGAGTCCAAAGCCACAGACTCCAACTGAGAAACGTTGCCAGATTCTGTTGTTAACAAACGTGAGACACCAGCAGAAAACTCTCAAAAGGCAGCACTGGAGAAAACTCCATGAGTCACACGCAACCTGACAAGGTAGCATACATTGGAAATGGACCTGATAGAAGTCCTCGTAAGTTTGCTTTACTGGTAAATTGACACACAAGAATTGATAGATTGAGAGTAATAACCTATTAAAAAGGGTCTGATTCAAAATCTAAGCTGATGTTTTGTTGTAGTATTAAAATATATTACCTCTGTGGAAGGAATATGGGTGCAAAGTTTGACACATGAAAAACAGGAAAATTTCCCACTGTTCTGAGAAGACTTCTCCCCAACGAATATCAAAGAAAAAAAGATAATTCTTTTTATAGCTATTTATTGGAAGTTGCTATACATGGGAATATTTTAACTTCACTGCTATTGCCTCATTTTTATCTCATTAAAGGACTCAAAACTTCTTATAACAGCATAACATTAGATAGTGATTATAACCTGGCCCTGACTAAAGAACCAAGTCAACTTATTTAAGTATTGAACTTTAGCTTAATTAATAAAAACCATCAGTATGCCACATTTTCACCACTCAGACGACACAATGCAGTTTTTATACACTTCTTTTGTCAATATTAAACTGGAAACAAGAGAACGGATGAACCCTGCTCAGAGACGTAATATATCAAGGCTCGCTGAGTTGTTGTTCTGTGATAGTCCTGTGATACCTTGATTCTTGCATCAATGGCTATAAGCCCCAGTCTGATGTACATGCCTGTCAGACCATGGACAGTAGTCAGGACTGACATCAATGAACATCCTTGACAATTACAGTAACACTGAAGTGCCTCATCTCACTTGGGAATACATTTTTATTTTTCTTTCAAAGTGTTGCTTAACAGAGGAGGTCATTAGAATCAGATATATCGTCACTGACACAAGTCATGAAATTTGTTGTTTTGCGGCAGCAGTACCGTGCAGATATAAAAATTTACTGTGAATTATAATAAAAAAGTAAATAAAGTGTAACCCTCAGGTTTGGCCAGCTTGCATTAATCTAGGGGAAAACAGCCTCTGGCCCAGCCAAACTGAGAAATCCCGTTTATGTGGATGCTGTGTGATGTGTTGCCCGGTTACAAGTCTGTACCGCAAAATATCAGACAGTACACCATATGCAATTAAAACGATTGAGCTTTATAATTCTTAATTTGACTATTAGGTTAGCAAAGAAAACAAAAAGAATAAGAGCCCATTTTAATGAAACAGTCTAAAGTGCACATTGGAGCTCACGATTCCCCATCCATTCATTCCCCATGGATCTCCTACGAGTGTCGTCAGCTCCTGGACCCTCAGTCAAAGTCCACTCCGTCCTGTGGTCTACCAACTCTCTCCACTCACGTCTTCTCTCTTCACCTCTCACCGACAAAAGACCCCGAATACCTTCTCTCAGACACACAAGAAACAACATGCCTCTCATTGGATGGCACACATTCCAAAGCCCCCGTTATCTCTAGTCATAACCCAAACACTGTTGCTACAGAGAAACCACTGCATTAGCAGTGAAACATTACAGAGCATTACAAAAGTATGACGAAGAGGAAGGTAATGTTCCTAAAATATTGAGTGTGGATCTTCTGACTCCTTGATGAGACCATGTCCTGGATGATGAGGGTCCTTCATGATGGATGTAGTCTTCTTGAGGCACTGTCTTGTGATCTGGTAAAATGGTGGCTCATATACACACAGCGGCCTCTCAGGGGCCAACCAAACCTGCTTTTTTTTCCCTTGTTAAATGTGCTTTTATACAAGCAAGACTATTCTTGACTCCAATAACTACCTGTATAACAGGTCCAACACCTCAGTGAGCTGCTCATTGTTTGGAGTAGCTGGCCGGGGTGTGGTAAGAGTTCAGAAGAGCTGAGCTGGGTGCAGACCACACTGCTGCGTGCTACTCCGAGGCACCAGAGTTGATGTCTTTGAGTTGGCGCGACGGCGGCATGCAACGAAACTGCGAGTAGCTGTCCTGGATGTTTCTTTTGCGATCGCAAGACCATGACGGACATTGATTGCCGCAGGCCTGCTTCCCTTGTTTGATGGCGATGCAGCAGTGTCACTTCGGATGTAGCTAGGACTAGGCCTCAGTCCTCGGGCTTGCGCTGTTGTGCGGCGTCTGGGTTCGGTTGGGGGTGGCTTCTCCTGTCATTGCTGCCCTCCAGTGTTGGGTCGGTGGAATTACAGGCTACACTGCCAGGAACCATCAATTTGTGGGACTTGGACTAAAAATTTGTTTTCTTACATGACTATGTTTTTTTTTCCCTTCCTCATTATTCTGAAAACGCGTGTATATTTTTGCAGCTTGGCCCCAGAGGAATGCTGCATCATTTGGCGGTATCCATGTACACTCTGAATGACAATTAAACCTGATTTGATTTTGAAGGCATCCTCAGTGGCGAGGGGTTTTGTGTCCATGATGGCGCTGGTTGAGTCTACAACTCTGAGGTCTTTTACAATCCTTTGCATTGGAGCCTCCATACTAGTCAGTGATGTAATTGTCAGAATGCACTCTATCTGTAGAAATTTACTAGAATCTTTGGTGCCATACCAAATCTTCTCACACTCTTAATGACGTGTAGCTGCTAGTGTGCCTTCACCATGACGGGTCCAGGATAGATCTGAAGGGTATAGAGGGTAACTAACAGTAGGTAAACCGACTTAATCAAGACTCACCTGGCAGGTATCAGCCAACTCTGGACACATGTTTTGCTCTTCCAAGCTGAGTTTCAACAAACACCATTAGGAAGCTTTGTGTAATTACATTCTGCGAGATGAGTTGATAATTATGATTCAGGTACCAGCCATAAACTTTCAGAAAAATCTAGAACCTTTTAACTGGATGTGCAATGAAATAAATTTTGCATTCATGAAAATTATTAGAGAACTGCTTCACTGTTGGATGATCAGCCATGATCATAATAAATGGCGGTGCAGGCTCAAAGGGCCGAATGGCCTACTCCTGCACCTATTTTCTATGTTTCTATGTTTTCTATGTTTAAAAATTCATAAAAATCACAAGGAAATGTAGACTCTCAGATCTAATTTGCTGAGTCACTGCCCAGCATTCAAATCAGAAACATCGAATTGCTGCTGAGTCGGAACACCGTTTCCTGTGTAATGCAAATCTATAATTTGGCACAGAATTTCACAGATACAGATTGGATATTGTAGGAGATGGATGCTTCTAACATTAACACAGATTATTACAGCAGTAGCGTTCTACTTAAAATGAGGTTGAACAGATTGTGGATCCTACAATTTCAAGGATCTTCTGAGGGAAGCTTTTGTTTTAGATCAAAAGATTGAGATAATTTTAGCTTCAAAGCTAGAAAATGCTAGATACTCAGCATTTGTAGGAAAAAGGAACAGAAGTGATGTTTCACATTGATAATGATTGAGTGAACAGACTTCAAGCCCCAGAGTAACCAAGGAGGTCAGATATCTGGATGGTACTTTAATGAAAAATCCTTAATCTGAATCAGTAACTTTTTTTCCCCAAATGCTACCTAACCTGCTAATTTCCAATTTCCGGCTTCTTCAGTTGTGTTTTTGATTTTACATAAGAAATAGGAGCAGCAGTAGGCCATCTGGCCCATCAAGCCTGCTCCACCATTCAATAGGATCATGGCTGATCTGACCGTGGACTCACCTCCACTAACTGCCTTTTCTCCATAACCCCACCATGCAAGAATCTATCTAACCTTGTCTTAAATATATTTACTGAGGTAGCCTCCACTGCTTCATTGGGCAGAGAATTCCACAGATTCACCACCCTCTAGGGAAAAGCAGTTTCTCGTCTCCATCCTAAATCCACTCCCCCAAATATTTTGATTATAACATGCTGAAAATGGATTGTGAGTTCTAGTTTAGTAAGAAAAATCCCAAAGGTTTCTAAAGATTAGCTTTATCTGTTACATGTACATCAAAATATAGTGAAATGTATCATTTGTGCCTAATCAAATCAGCAAGGTGAAGAAAATTACATTATAGTAAAATATTTCATTAACTGTTTCCTTCAAATTCTCTGTAATTCATTCAGTAAATGAATTCTGTGAGGCTAATAACGGAAACCAAAAAAAAAGTTCCTTGAAGGTGACAAAGAAGTTGGTACTGTGCACCAAAGAATCAGCAGCTCTGCAGTAATTCTTAACCCCATTAAGAGTTAAGGCCCCCATCACCTAGAGCATGCCTTCTTCTCATTGCTACCATCAAGGTCGTGGTACAGGAAGGTTGATTTATACTTCTGTGTCAAATGGATGCCGTAGCCTACGCAAGTGGGCTACGCCATTGTGAGCATTTATCCTTGTGCGTTGGTGTGTCTGCGTCGCTCTGCAATTCGGGCATGTCGCGCATGCGCACACACCTGCCCGCGCAAGGCTTCATGGTTATGGTAGTCTTTCTCGGGGTAAACAAGTTTAAAGCGAGCGTCTTTTATCGTAAAAGCGAAATGCGTCCTCCATAATTTCGGAGGTCTGTAAATCTTTATGGAAAGCATTGCAGCCAGAGTTCCTTCCCTGCCCTTCAGTCACCCAATGGGAAGCTTCTGCAGCGTAGGAGGAAATGCGATGCTACCAAGCTGACCAATCACAGTTGTTGCGGTCTGCGTTGCCGCGACGTGTAGTTACATTTTGGGAGAGGTGCGCGTCAGGCTACGGCGTAGGGATCTGCGTAGGCTCTGCGTAGGGTTCGCAGCTACGCTGTACCCACGGCATCTATTTGATGCAGAAGTATAAATCAGCTTGGAGCCTGAACACATGCACTCAACACTTTAGAAATAGCTTCTTCCCCTTTGTATTTAGATTTCTGAATGGACAATGAACTCACGAACACTACCTTAGTATTTTTCCTCCTTCTGCACCACTGATTCTATTGCCACACATCAGCCTTGCAGCAGGACTGAAGCCACATCATGAGCATGTGTGAGTCATTTAATATTGTTTTCATTTGGTCATCACTCCATGGTATATGCAAAAATATGTTCAAAGTCACTTCATCAATGAAATATTATGCCCCAAACTACCTGTTGATCATCAGCTTCTCTCTTCAGTCTTGCAATATTATTACATTCCATCCGTTTCTGCCAGCCTCATCTTCCTCCAAAAGCTTTTAACCCTGCTTTAGTGACTTCACATCCTAGACCTACCCCCAATGTTTTTCTTCAGCCACCTCTGAGACTTCTTTCAGTCCTTCTTCAACTATTACCTGCCATTTTCCTCTGCTCGCTCTTAATACTGGCAGTGTGCAAAACCCACAGGACCCCAACTTGTACATTAAAAGCATAAAATTAATGTCATTGAAACATCCTGGAAGTACAATTCAATAATTAATGCATAAAGAAATATATATCATGCAGATCCAAGTCATTTTAAATACCTTCAATGATTAAAATAATTCCCTTAGGAAGGCAATGTTTTAAGCACGTGCATTCCTACAAGTAGTCACTTTTTATTTAATGTGGAAAACTGGCTACTCAGTGATCTTTAGGTGTCCGTTTAGGCCTGAAGTAAACCTTAAATTAGAATTGTAAATGCTTAATGAGGTGGCTGCTCTCCAATGTTTTATGAACAATAAAGTACACTATATGCTTTATGACCTTGCACAACAAGTTAAAAAAAGTCTGATGTATTCACCAATAAGAGTAATCTAGATCAATATAGGATTATTTACTATTCAAACAGCTCAGAAATTAATTTTCATCCAGAATGCCATACTAATTACAATAAAACTGATAATTCTACAATCATTGGTGGGTGCACTGAGGCTTCTCTCTTGATGTCTGGGCTTAAATTAATATGCACGAGATCACTCATGAGGCAGTGTTAAATACTGCATGCATCAACCCCTTCAACATTGAAAAGGAAAGACATAAATACATAAACAGAACAGGAGAGTGTCTCAGGTAAGAGTATACAATGACCTTAAATTCACAGTCAGACTATTCAGAAACTTTGGGGTGACACGTAGCGTAGTGGCTAGCGTAACGTCATTAAAGTGTCAGTGACACTTAGTTGGAGATACTGCACAGTACAACCCTTCAAGCAGCCCCTGATTTAAACCTAGCCTGTTCACAGGACAATTTGCTAAACGGTACAGCTTTGGACTGTGGGAAGAAGTTGGAGCAGCTGGAGAAAACCATGGACTCCACAGGGAGGACATGTAAACTTCTTACAGAGGACGCTAGGACTGACCTGCAAACTCTGATGCCCCAAGCTATAATAGCGTTGCGCTAACCACTACACTTCCATGGCACCTACTGTGATATGGGTTCAATATTTTAGATAAGTGCATGCTTCACAACCTTAGTTTGCTACATGCTGGATAAAATGACCATCCCAAGAGATATAACTACAAAATTAGTTCTAGGAAACCCACGTGTGAGGACATTAAGACATCAAATAAAACAGTAGGTTCTCATTATTGAGTCCTCCACATAAATATCAGATCTAGTTAATACAATAACATCAGATTCATTCAGTGTATCCTAACAAATACTAAGCCCAGATCACCCTAAATTTGAAGAACATTATTGTATCATGGTTTTAAGTTTACGTTCTCATTCTTCCTTGTAATTCCTTCTGGGTGACTTTTTAAAAAAAAAACAGTACGCCTAATACTCCAAATACTACCAACTCGGTACCTAACCTCATCAGTCACCCGGCCCTGTAATTGCTGTGCCCCTCCAATTCTAATCTCTTGAACATTTTAATGATTTTTATCATTCCTTAAATAATAGCCATGCATTCAGCTATCTAAGTTCTCAGCTTTTAAAGGTGCATCCTCAAATCTTTCCAACTCCATTTTTTTATTTTGTCCTTTAGCCAGCTTCTGAAAACCTACTGCTTTGATCTGGTTTGTGGCCAACTGTCCTCTTCTATTCTAAATTTTGTATGATAATATTCCTGCAAAAACCTCGTAAATTTAACTGTGTAAGATGTTTTAGCAGATTAATTATAGATGAAATAGTAAAATAAACCACTTGTAGCTCATAATAGCTCAACTACTACGAATGCTGACGAACAGTTTGCTATTATATTTAACATAATTCCTCTGTTTGCCATCACATAGAAATTATTAAATTAAATACCACAAAAAATGCACAGTGACACAGCTAATGCTTTCCAGGTCAACTGCCCCCTGCTGCTGCTACTGTAAATTTTAAGTGCACTAAAATCTAATCATGTGCTCCTTCTAAATAATACCTAGCTCTCGGGAGTAAGAAGATACCCTTCAGCACTAAGCAGGTTATCCCTCTTTTCTGATACATAGTACTTTGGGTTTAAGATATCTATATGACATCCTACAAACATTGTGAAGCAACTTGCCAATTGATAGTAAAGTCCCACAACATAATCCAATTCAGACGGGGAGTTAGCTGTGCATACTCATTGAACTCATTGTGGGCATGAAGAGGATATTTCAAATAGTAATAAAATCTAGGACCAGAGGGCACAGCCTCAAAATAGAATAATATCTCTTTATAACACAGATGAGAAGGACTTTCTTTAGAAAGAGAGTGGAGAATCTGTAGAATTAATAGCCACAGACAGCAGTAGAGGCCAAGTAAACAAGGTCGTGCCTTGTTCTCATTGCTACCATCAGGAAGAAAGTGCTGAAGCCTGAAGGCACACACTCAACGATTCAGGAACAGCTTCTTCCCTTCTGCTATCTGATTTCTAAATGGACACTGAATTCCTCAAACTCCTCACTACTTTTTTATTTCTATTTTTGCACTACTTATTTAATTTAATATACATTTACTGTAACTCACAATTTTTTTCCTGTTACAATATATTGCATTGTACTACTGCCGCAAAGACAACAACCTGATTCTGATTGAATATATTTAAAGCGGAGATTGATAAGTTCTTGATAAGCAAGAGCATCAAAGGTTATGGGGAGGAGGCAGAAGGGTGGTTTGAGAGGGAAAATAACCAACCATGATAAAATAACAGCGCAAACACAATGGATCAAATGGCCTAATTCTGTTCCTATATCTTTTGGTCTTATGGACTAATTCAAAGGTCAGTCTGGAAACTACATTCAGATGTCTGGGATGAATTTTATGTAAAATTATCAAACTGTGTTCAACCTTCCACTTTCTGCTCTCCAAAGGACAACCTATGGTTGCTTTGAAAACGGAAAACAAGGAAGTTAAACAATATAACCCGACATGTGGATTTGCAGAATAACTGATAGGAACAGTGGCCATCAAATCTTGAAGAGCTCCAAAGAGGGGCAGCCAATTTAAATGTGAGGTGAAGAGGAATTTTTAGTTCATATGTAAAGTTGTATGAAATGATTAATTTGCTGAGCACTTTCAGCATTTTCTGCTTTATTTAAATTTATTGAAATCTTATATATTAACTTCGTTTACATTTCTATCACATTATGGTAGTACTTCTTTCCCCCCAAACAACCCTCTTGCATTAAAATACAGATGAATGGTGGTCTTCCATTGGGAGACATGATTTCTGCATCTGGGAAGGGTAAACAAGTCTAGGATATACAGAATAATCGTATGATTCATTGAAGTACAGAGGAGTTGGTGTGATGGTGGCAACTTATCACTGTAGTTTGCAGGATGGGTTAAGTAGGCATGCATCATTCTTGACTTTATTGGACAAAGCATGGAATAACATTTAGATCTGAATAAAATATTAGCTGGGCTACAGCTGCAGTCCTGGTTAAAGTTCAGATCACAATACAAGGATAAGATAGCATGAATGATGATTATAGAGGAGATTTGGAAGAATGCTGCCATGGAGAATTATAATAATCAGGATAGAGTGTTTACTTTAGAGGGGAAAACTGACAGATTTCATTCATTATGAGAAACAGAGAGATTAATATCCAAGTAGTACAGATTTAACTTAATTGGTGGATGGATTAAAGGAAAGTTGTTAAAAATGCTTCCTGATGAATGGAGAAGATCTGGAATTCAATGTCTGAAAGGATGGCGCAGGAAACAACCATTTAAAAAGTACTTGAGCACTTGAAGCCCCATAATCTAGCAACAATTGATCAGAAACAGAGAAATGTGATTATCCTAAAGCCATCTTTGATAGAATGAGCTGAACTGCCTCCTTCCATACCAAATATTTCTATGATCCATATATTTATTTTTATTTCTGAAAATAATTTCTTGAAATTCTCCTCATAAAGAAGTATTTTTCAACAGCTAATGATAGACTTTTGATACACAGAACATATGGCCTCCCACCTCCTATCTATTTATACACCATTCTGACATGTCCCATATCAACTTTTCTTTATCATCACTGGGTCTAAATATTCTTTCCAACAACAAGATGCCTTACTAGAAGGACGATGACAGTTCAAATCATCTTTGCAAAGGAAACTAGTGAAGAACCATAAATATTGTCAGCAACATCTACATTCTTTAAAATGATAAACATTAAAAAAATCAGATATTATCTAGAAAGGTTAAATTTCTGGAGTACAATTAAGAACATATCACCATTCTCCAGCAATGCTGTATTATTTTGTTCACTAAGACCTGGGTATTCTGTCAATACACAAACTCATTTAAGATAAGTAAACTACCAAACATACCTTACATATAACAAGAGAAAATCTGCAGATGCTGGAAATTCAAGCAACGCACACAAAATGCTGGAGGAACTCAGCAGGCCAGGCAGCATCTATGGAAAAAAGTACAGTTGATGTTTCTTTTTTCCACAGATGCTGCCTGGCCTGCTGAGTTCCTCCAGTATTTTGTGTCCATACCCTACATATATTTTGTCACCGTCACTTCTTAAATCATTCTACAGACTTAAGTTATTGCCATCTTAATTTTTTAAGAATGAGCTTAAAATTCAAAATATGAGGGAAAAATATTTCATCAATCGATTACTCCCATGAGAACTACAAACCATGCAAAGTATGTGTTCAAAATACTTTACCAAACTGAATTGAATTGACTTTATTTCTTACATCCTTCACATGAGTAAAAATCTTTATGCTACGTCTCCATCTGAATGAGCAATGAGCAAATTATAGTAATTTGTAATAAATAGTATGTACAACAGGACAGTCAATATAGCATAGAAATACAATTGTATCAGTGTGAAGTAATCAGTCTGATGGCCTGGTGGAAGAAGCTGCCCCAGAGCCTTTAATGTCTTAAAGATTTGAAGATATACTATATCAACTTACAGTTGAACAGACTTCAATCCTTTGATAATGAGTTTTGTGCTGGGGTCTCAATTTAAACCCACTATATGTGGTGCACTATTGTTTATACTGCAACACTTCGCAGAATGGTAACATCACACGGTAGGTATCATGGTCTGTTCTTAGTGCTTGGCCAATCATTTTGTACAGCTGCAAATGTATCAACTAAAATCATTTGTGCTTAGCTGAATAACAAAGTGGTTTACATCTGACACATTAAAATGGTTGTTATGAACACATCTTGTACTTTACATCAATGGAATTTATAATTAAAAGGCAACTTTTTCTCTAAGACCAGTACTGTTATTTACCGTAACTTATTCACCATTTTTTTGTACTCCTTCATAATAAGTCCAACTACTTGGAATTACAGGACAGTATGTTGGGAGAACACCCAAAACACAATAGCTGCTTAAATTTAAAAGTCAAAGGAATTCTTTGAGATATCTGCTAAAATAGAACCGTGATTGCCATACCTACTGATGTACTCTACTAATGCTATGCTAGATATTGCAAAAAGTCAACAGAGCCATCTACTGGATAACACGGGTAATTATTGCCATGTTGATACTAATCCCCTGCTACGTTCCAATTGCAACACTGGCGGTTTCATTGACCTGACTGGGGCACTCTGACAAAGTATAACAGTGAGGTGAGGGAGGTAGAAAAAGAATGCAAAAATAAGGTCTAGATGATGCTTACCTTTTAATCACATGGGGTGTGCAATTTTCCATGCGCCCCATACACTCCAGTGCTGCCATGTAACAGTCTAAATTGGGCTTCAGTTCTGCTTCCTCCACCAGGCTGAAAAGCTGGCCAATCTGTTCTAATGAACCCTACAAAGATATCACACAAGGTTATGTCCCAGTATTGATCTTTTCTAACTACCCAGCTCTATTACAAAACACTAAATGAATAACAGTGAATAGTGGGAAAGAAGTGCAGATATATTTGTTCTAAAAAACTGAAAGCAATAAATTTAACAGCACTACTAAGGATTTACCAGATGCTGAAAGATGTTTTGGGAAGCGAGCTGCCAAACTGGCATTGAGACAAAAATGCTAGAAACAAATAATAATTAAATCAATAAAGAAGGTTCACCAGATTGATTCCTGGGATGGCAGGACTTTCATATGATGAAAGACTGGATCGACTAGCCTTGTACTCCCTGGAATTTAGAAGATTGAGGGGGGATCTTATTGAAATGTATGAAATTCTAAAGGGATTGGACAGGCTAGATGCAGGAAGATTGTTCCCGATGTTGGGGAAGTCCAGAATGAGGGGTCACAGTTTGCGGATAAAGGGGAAGCCTTTTAGGACCGAGATGAAGAAAAACTTCTTCACACAGAGAGTGGTGAATCTGTGGAATTCTCTGCCACAGGAAACAGTTGAGGCCAGTTCATTGGCTATATTTAAGAGGGAGTTAGATATGGCCCTTGTGGCTAAAGGGATCGGGGGTATGGAGAGAAGTCAGGTACAGGGTTCTGAGTTGGATGATCAGCCATGATCATACTGAATGGCGGTGCAGGCTCGAAGGGCCGAATGGCCTACGCCTGCACCTATTTTCTATGTTTCTATATAAACATGTTATAGCTATAATTTCCCTTGCAGTTTTCTGAAATGTGTTCCAGTCAAGGAAGCTAAAATTTAAAAAACAGAAGATCTCCTCTTAAACTAGAAGGGCAAGAGCAATTTGATTAAAGTTTTTAAGGTAATACATGGAGGTGACAGGTTAGACACTGATAAATTATTTCCACCTTCTGCATACTGACCATGAGACAGGTTTAAAGACAGGAAGAAGGGCACAGTATACAAAAAGCTGTACCGTGCCCCCAGTGCTGAAAAAGTATTCAGCTCCCACTTTCATTTTCACATTTTACAGTCTCTTTTTCTAAATTTAAAATATATTGAAGTTGGATATTTTGGGCTAATCTACAAAACATTGTGCATCATGTCAAATCAAAAGAAAAATTCCAAAACCTGTCAAGAATTTACTAATAATTAAAAACCTAAATTGTATGGCTGAAAATGTATTCATTCCATTTGCAATTATTGCACTAACTTTCCTCAGGCGCATTACCATATATTACCTTACCAATTTGTTGGTATAGAAAATTATTGGATCACTTGAATAAATACCCCCTCTCTCTGTAAGATCCAACAGTATGGTAGATTTTCAATAGACCAAACCAAAATTAATGCAAAAGAGCAATCACAACAAGTCAGGGAAATGATAATAGAGAAGCACAAATCTGGGAAGGGTACAAGACCACCTTAAAGGTACCGATCGTACCTCCGAGCTCAGTGCAGTCCATCGTTAAAAAGTGAAAAAAATTGAAACCATAGCAACCTGCCTAGGTCAGGTCGCCCCTCTAAGCTCAGCTGTCAGAGAAGAATGACACTTGTAAGAGATGCTACTGTGACATAGTCGCTCAGAGTGAGCTGCAGAAGTCAGTGGCTGTAACTGGAGACGAGGTTCATGGCTCCACAATCTCTAAGGCCTTGCACATAAAGGGCATTTATAGAAGAGTAGCAAGGAAGAAACACTGGCTAAAAAAAATAGCAAATCCTTGTAAAGTCTTTGCAAAGTGTCACTAAGAAGATACCATAAAGATGTGGAAGGAGGTCTAGTGGTCAGATGAGACCAAAGTGGAACTTTTTGACCACAACACTAAACGGTATGCGTGGCATAAATCCAATTCTGCACATCAGCCAAGTAACACCTTTCCTTCTGTAAAGTATGGTGCATGTGGATGTAGCATCATTCTATGGGGATGCTCTTCATTAGCAGGAACTGAAAATCTGGTCAGGATTGATGGGAAGATGCCTCTGCCAGAAAGTTTAAACTGGGGAGGAACAACTTCTTTCAGCAGGACAATGACCCAAAGCATGCTGCCAGAGCAACCATAGAGTGGCTTCAAATGAAAAAAATGTCCCTGTGTGGCCCAGTCAGAGTTCTGACCTTAACCTAATTTAACATCTCTGGCAAGACCTCAAGACTGCTGTCTACCACCACTCGCCAAATAACCTGGCACAGCTTGAGCAATTTTGCAAGGAGGAATGGGTAAATCTTGTTCCATCATGTTGTGCTCATCCAAAAAGACTACTAACTGCAATCGTTATGGGAGATGGTTCAATAAAGTACCAAGCAAAGGGGCGGGGGGTGCATACTTTTGAATTGTGGACAATTTATTTTTTGACTTTTTAATTTTTCTTGCTTTACAATTTTCACTGTTTTTTGGACTCTATAGTGAAAAAAGGAGCATATGATTCACAAATAAAAATTCTCAGTTAAATAAATCACAATCCCTGGTTTAATATTCATTTATGTGAACAAAGGGTTGGAGACAGAATACATTTACAAGGCACTGTAAATAGGTTAAGTGAATATACAAGAATGAAGATGGATAAGCAATGGTTTGGTTTTAAAAAAATAATGAATGTCAATAGTAGGAATAGTTATGGAATTATACAAAGCCTTGGTATGAACACAACCGTATAGTACAGTGTTGGGTCTCCTTGCTGGAAAAAAAAGATACACTTGCCACTGAGGGAACACAGAGAAAGATTCACTGGAGTTAGCTTCAGAGATAGCAGATTAATCACAAAGTGAAGATTGTCCACTAGCCCTATATTCTCCATAGCAGGGGTTCCCAATATTTTTTATGTCATGGGCCAATACCATTAAGCAAGGGGTACATGGACCCCAGGTTAAGAAACCCTGCACAATAGTTTAAAAGAATGAAACTTACAGACTTCTCACAGGGCACAAGGTGGTAAAGACATGCAGGATATCTTCCTTGCCTGTGGTGACCAGAGAAGGGAGTGTGCTAAGAATAATGGAAAGACCACTTGACATTGAGCTGAGGAAAGATTTCTTTACACAGGCAATTGGAATCTTTTAATCCTCTATTCCAGAGGGCTCTGGAGAATAAGTTTTGGAGATCATTCAAAATGGGGATGGATAAATTTCTGGACTATAAAATAACATGGAGATAATGTAGGAAAATTTTAACAAAGTCAGCCATGATCCTGAACAAAGGTAACACACACAAACACAAAATTCTGGAGGAACTCAGCAGATCAGGCAGCATCTATGGAGAGGAATAAACAGTCGATGTTTCGGACCGAGACCTTTCTTCAGGGCTGGAAAAGAAAAGGGAAGAAACCCAAAGCTGATCAAAGGTGCAGTAGCCTTGAAGGGCTAAATTACCTACTTAAGACCATAAGATATAGGTGCAGAATTAGGCTATTTAGCCCACTGAGTTTGCTCTGCCATTTCAATGCTGATCCATTTTCCCTCTCAGCCCCAATCACCTGCCTTCTCCCCATATCCTTTTGCGCCCTGACTAATCAAGAATTTCGGCTTTAAGTATTCCTGATGGCTTAGCCTCTGCAATCGCCTGTGGCAACGAATTCCACAGATTCACTACTCTCTGGCTAAAGAAATTCCTTCTTATCTCCATCCTAAAAGGATGCCCCTCTAATCGGAAGCTGCATCCTCTGCTCTTAGACTCTCCCACCATAGGAAACATTCTCTCCACATCCACTCTATTGAGGCCTTTCAACATTTGATAGGTTTCAATGAGGTCACCCCTCATTGTTCTGAATTCCGGTTTATACAGGCCCAGAGCTATCAAACGTTCTTCATATGACAAGCCTTTCAATCCTGGAATCACTTTGTGAACCTCCCCTGAACCCTCTCCAATGCCAGCACATCCTTTCTTAGATAAGGGGCCCAAAACTGCTCACAATACTCGAAGTGCGTCCTCACTAGTGCTTTATAAAGCCTCAACAATACATCCTTTCTTTTAAATTCTGGCCCTCTTGAAATGAATGCTAACATCACATTTGCCTTCCCCACCACTAACTCAACCTGCAAGTTAACCACATCCGACTTTTGCTCCTTATATTTTTACAATGCAGAGAAATGGGAGAATATGCAATTGGTACAAAAAAATGAAAAAAAAACACATTAAATGGAAAGAATGCTACTGACTAGACAGTTGAAGTAGCTCAGCATGGGTCCCTAAATCCTAAGGACTTTCCACAGGGGCACAATTGAGAACATACTGACTGGCTGTATCACTGCCTGGTATGGGAACTATTACGGATGTGAACTTACCCACTATTCAGGACATTTACAGCGACTGGTGCATAAAAAGGGTCCGAAAGATCATTGAAGACCCGAGTCACCCCAACCACAAACTGTTCCAGCTGCTACTATCCGGGAAATGGTGCCCCAGCATTAATGCAAGGACCAACAGGCTCCGGGACAGCTTCTTCCAGCAGACCATCAGACTGATTAATTTACGCTTACACAATTGTATTTCTAAGCTATAATGATTGTTCTGTTGTATATCTTACTGTACATACTATTTATTATAAATTACTATAATTTGCACATTGCACATTCAGGCAGAGATGTAATGTAAAGATTTTTACTCCTCACGTATGTGAAGGGTGTAAGAGATAAAGTCAATTCAATTCAATATGGCTATCCTGTGCAGAATTCACAAAGTTAGCATAGCAATTTTACTTTTATTCTAAAGCTGATGATGCAGCATGTAAGAAAGGTTAAGGCACAAAATTGCTGAAAAGAAAAACAGATTCAAGCCACGGAATATTCCTCTTTCTATGTGCTTATATACAAAAGAACCTTCTCAACTCATTACTCTTAACTGTTTCCTCAGACAAACTCTCTCTGTTTCAGAAAAGAATTCTTCAACGGAAACAGTTAAGAATAACTAGTCCAAAGATACAAAGTACATTCATTATCAAAGTATGTATGAAGTATCACTCACAACACGCTGGAGGAACTCAGCAGGTCAGGCAGCATCCGTGGAAACGATCAGTCAATGTTTCCAGCCGGAACCCTTTGTCAGGACTGAAGAGGGAAGGGGCAGAGGCCCTATAAAGAAGGTGGGGGGAGGGTGGGAAGGAGAAGGCTGGTAGGTTCCAGGTGAAAAACCAGTAAGGGGAAAGATAAAGGGGTGGGGGAGGGGAAGCAGGGAGGTGACAGGCAGGAAAGATGAAGAAAGAATACGGGAAAACACAATGGGTAGTAGAAGGAGGTGGAACCATGAGGGAGGTGATAGGCAGCTGGGGGAGGGGGCAGAGTGAAATAGGGATAGGGGAAGGGAGGGGGAGGGAATTACCGGAAGTTGGAGAATTCTACGTTCATACCAAGGGGCTGGAGACTACCTAGACGGTATATGAGGTGTGGCTCCTCCAACCTGAGTTTAGCCTCATCATGGCAGTAGAGGAGGCCACATATGGGCATATCCGAATGGGAATGTGAATGTGAGTGTTGCTTTCACCCCAGCATCTTGCAAAGTACTTTGTGGTTATGTATGCAGTATACAGCCCTGAGATCAGTCTTTCCACAGACAGCCACAAAACAAAGAAGGAAAACCATGGAACCCGTTCAAAGAAACACATGCACAAAATGCCCAATGCATAAAAAAAGAACAACACACAAACAGCAAAAGAAAAAAAAGAGCAAAAAAACACAAAAATATAAAACATCAAACCACAAATCATCCAACCAGTCCAGGCATATTCAGTCCAAATCAGTTCAATCTAGCTGATTCGTTTGTCTGCCCCTATCAAAAACACACACAAAATAGCAACAAAAAAAAAGGAGGAATCAGAAACATATCATAATATGAACTACAGAGTCCAATCTACAAACTTTTTCAATTAAACCTTACTCAAGAATCAAGGACTCTGGCAGCATCAAGCAAGAGGGACAGAGAGACCATTCAAATGCATTCAAACAAGTTGGGGAAGTTCTTTTGTACTTAAGCACATAGGTAGGGAAATGGGATTGAAAGGGATAGTATATCAGCTATGATTGAATGATGGAACAGACTTGATGGGTCAAATAGCCTAATTCAGCTCCTATGTCTTATGATCTTTTCATCAATATGAAAATGGAGAAAAATGTTATTATGTGGCCTCTGGCAGATAAACTAATTAATGCAATCTTAGGATACTTTCACTGTGACCATTAAGACTTGAGTTATAGCTACTAAGTTTAAATTTACATATAAAGTCTTAAACTTTTTTGCTGAGGTCAGCCATATTCTAACAAAATGATTCTAATTTCATGAGAAACTAATTAATGTGACACTGTTAATACTTTGAAGTTAATTTTTAAAAAAAGGATATAAGGAACCCAAGAACAGTATCTCAACATTGTGCACACAGTAATTATAAATTTACTAACCTTTTTAGCCCACAGGTGCATTAAGGTACTGTAAGTCTTAACATTCAAATGTTTCCGACGAATAAGAATGCGGTGATTGAACAGGACACACTGATGAGCTCTGTCCGAGTCATTATTAAATCCACAGGCCTCAATGTAAGATAATATATGTCGCTGGGTGTCACCATATTTATTTCCCTCATTATCTTCAAGTAGTTTAGCTGTTCGGTCCCAGTTACTGACTTGTTTTTCAAGACGTTCCACTTCAGTAAGAACACCATCCTGGGAGAACTGAGATTTTGCCTGTGAAGTACTCAATGCAGAAGATATAACTTTTCGTGGTTTCGAATTGCCTTTTGAACTACTTTTTCTGCCTTGTTCCACTTTCTTAGCATTGTATACATTTTTATTCTTGCATTCTTTTGGTTTTTTCACAACACTGAGCTGCCTTTTGGTCTTAATATGTTTTTCTTTAATTAACTTTTCTATCCATTTCTTGGGAGCAAATGTAGACTTGGGAGGTACTGTTTCTGCACAGTTTTTTTTACCCAGCTGGTTTTCAACTGTCCTTTCCCCTCTGAGTGCTGCTGTATTTGAGTTAAGAGAACCGTCAAACTCTCTGACCGGCAGAAAACTGAGATTCGCTGACCCAGTGCGATTTCCTTGAGTAGCTATACTTATTCTGTTCACAAATTGTACATCTGTACATTGCATTTCAGTCACATTATCTGCTTGAAGTTGTTGTATTCTTGCTTCAAGTACTGGCATTTGGAGCAGAAATATGGAAATTTAAAAAGTGATCAGAAACAGTCATCAAATAATTCAGATTTGCACATAAGAAAAAAAAAGTTTTTGCAATGGTTAGTAACGCACACACAACGGTGGAAGAACTCAGCATGTCAGGCATCATCTATGGAAAGAAATAAAGAGTTGACATTTTGGGCTAAGACCTCTCATCAGGACTATTATACAATGGTTGGTATACTTGAAAAGACTTCCTACTGATATGAGATACCAACTCATGGCAATGTTACAAAGCTTCACATCGCAATTCCTGGACTTACTAATCCAACAACACCATAAACTGCACACACCCCATCATTTACAGTGCAAGAAAATTAAACATCCATTTCTCTAGACCAGGGGTTCCCAACCTTTTTTATGCCATGGACAAATACCATTAAGTAAGGGGTCCACGGACCCCAGGTTGGGAACCCTTGGTCTAGAGAAGAAGAACGAGAGATCAGCATCCAAAGAGGGCAGGAAAAAGAGGCCGTGAACATCAGAAAGAATCAAATGCAATGGAGACTTAAATTAGGATGGGTGAGCAAAACTAGGTAAAGAGATGACTATTTTATGAAATGAGATAAATATCAAACCAGCACAATGATGTGCCAACAAAACTGAGAATTTTAAAAACCTCTGAATTTACAGTAAACAAACTTTAGTTTCAAAAAAGTGTTGCAAGTTAAGTGACAGTAATATATATTATTCAGATCACTGGTAGCATACACAAGTGTTTTTAAAGTATATCTAGACTTTATGTTAAACTAATTTACTTACAAAACAAATGACAAAAATTAATAGTTTGGTATTGATATAGGAAGTACCACGAAAAGTTGCTCCTGGCAATCAAGAAACTAAAAATATATTATTGAATCATGCTTAATATCTGCACATCCCTGCCTCAATTTTCTCCCATGATCTTACCCTCTAACAGATGAGCCTTCTCACAGGTTTGAGTCTTTCCATCATCCTTCTTAAGTGTAACAGAAGAGTAATTTCTTCTGAAGAATTCCCAAGGATGCTCTGGAAGTCCAAGTGGAAACATTCAGTTACAGCAAACATAAAAACATGACGTGTTTGATCATAACTCTGTCATATTTTGTTAAATTCAGCACATTACAGAACATCTACAATAACAGAGTATTAACTTTTTGATAGTCATTCAGCTTTTGTCCATTAAGTTACATGAATTATCAACTTATGAAGGAATGGATTTACAATTTCTCCAGTGAGTTGACTAGTAAACAAATGTTATTTACACTATTCATGTAAATATTCGTCTGATAAATATTACTACCAGAGAGAAGTTAGAACTCCGCCATGGGTGGTCTCAAGCCCAGCTGTGAAAGGAGGAGAGTTGGGCATGGGGCTAGCAACCCCATCCTGTAAAAACCCAGTACTAAAGCTGCTCCAAAAACCTCATTCCTGTGAGAGGAAGGATCTTCACCGAGAAGACGTATGCAGTTGTGTGGTGAAGGCAAAAGTCACAGGGCCGATCAGGTTTCAGCTGAGGATGGAGGACTCTGGGTGAGCTGCTGTCAGAGGCCTATGGCCCAGCAGGGGAGATGGGCTTAAGAAGAAAGGAGGTTCAAGAGTTTGAAAACAAAAACTCAACATTATAGGAACAGCTTCCCTCCCTCCATCAAATTTTTGAATGGACAATGAACCAAGCCATGACCACTACCTCACTATATTTGTTCTCCTTTTGCAGTACTTTTAAAAAATATTATAAATGACAGTATTATATACATTACTGCACCATACTGCAGCCTCAAAACAACACATTTCATAACATACTGCCTGTCAGTTATATTTAATCTGATTCTAAATCTTATTGTCCTCAATTTGTGATCTAAGCTTGGTCTGCCATTCAATAAGATCATGGCTGATCTGGCCATGGACTCATCTCCACCTACACGTCTTTTCCCCATAACCCTACTATGCAAAAACCCATCCAACCTTGTCTTAAATATATTTACTGAGGTAGCCTCCATTGCTTCATAGGGCAGAGTATTCCAGATTCACCACTCTCTGGGAAAAGCAGTTCCTCCTAATCTCCGTCCTAAATCTACTCTCCCAAATCTTGTGGCTATGTTCCCTAGTTCTAGTCTCACCTACCAGTGGAAACAACTTTCCTGCCTCTAACTTATCTATCCCTTTCATATTTTATGTTTCTTTAAGACCTCCTCTCATTCTTCTGAATTTCAGCGAGTGCAGTCGCAGGCGATGCAATCTCTCCTCAGAGTCTAACCCCCTCATCTCTGGAATCAACCTGGTGAACCTCCTCTGCACTGCCTCCAAAGCCAATCTATCCTTCCTCAAGTAAGGAGATCAGAACTGCATGTAGTACTCCAGGTGTGGCCTCACCAGTACCCTGTACAGTTGTAGCATAACCTCCCTGCTCTTAAATTCAATCCTTCTAGCAATGGCCAACATTCCATTTGCCTTCTTGATAGCCTGCTCCTAGGTTGATAGCAAACCAACTTTTTGTGATTCATGCACAAGAACTCCCAATTCCTTCTGCACAGCATCATGCTGCAATATTTTTACCATTTAAATCTGATCTATTTTTCCTTCCAATGTGGATGACCCACAGTAGCCCATTCCCAATTCATTTAACCTATCTACATCTCTCTGCAGACTTGCCATACTTTTTACACAATTTGTTTTTCCATTCAATTTAGTGTCATCAGCAAACTTAGATACACTACACTCAGTCCCCTCTTCCAGATCGTTAATGTATATCATGAACCATTGCGGGCCGAGCACCGACCCCTGTGGCACACCGCTCACCACTGATTGCCAACCAGAGTAACACCCATGTATCCTTTTCTTTTTAAATCTTTTTATTGAATAAGTACACAAAAGGTAAACCATATAGACACTAATACACTGTTAGAATATAATATATTACAGGAAAATATTAATACAGAAAAAAAATTAATACAAACAGTGCAATTTAAACATAAAATAGCAAGGTAATATAATAGTATACTAATTTTTATATATATCAATAAAGAGAGAGAAAAAAAACCCAAAAACCCCCCAAAAAACCCACCGTGCAACTAATCTAAAAAGCAAAGCAAAGCAATGGGCTAACTAGGAATCAAGTAGAGTTAAATAACTTAAAACAATCACGTCCTCAAACCCGACCTCCATTAAAAACAGTTAAAAAAACAAGAAGGGAATATAAATATGGACCAAGAGAAAAAGCATTGGAGCATTTCTTATTTTAATGGCGAAAAGATGTATTTTACAACATTGGAAAGAGACTAATGCTCCAACCACGTTCTTTTGGTTTTCCCAGACGATATTATGCTTAAATTTGGAGAAAATTAGAAGTAATCTTTATGATTCTTCAGTTAAATTCGAACAGACCTGGAGATCTTTTATTCAACATTTTCATTTGATGTAACACCCATGTCCTGACGAAGGGTCTCGGCCTGAAACGTCGAATGCACCTCTTCCTACAGATGCTGCTTGGCCTGCTGCGTTCACCAGCAACTTTGATGTGTGTTGCTTGAATTTCCAGCATCTGCAGAATTCTTGTTGTTTGCCCATGTATCCTAACTCTGTTTTCTATTCGTTAACAAATCCTCTATTCGTGCTAATACATCACCCCCAATTCTATGCATCTTTATCTTATGGATAAGTTTTTTATGCAGCACTTTATCAAATACCTTCTGGAAATCCAAGTAAATAACATCCATCTGTTCCCCTCTATCCAATGTGCTTGTTATATCCTCGCAGAACTCCAGCAAGTTTGTCAAACAGGACCTGCCTTTGCTGAATTAATGCTGCATCTGCCTGATGAATCAATTTCTCTCCAGATGCCTTGCTATTTCGTCTTTAATGATAGCTTCAAGCATATTCCCAACTACAGATGTTAAACTAACTGCCCTACAGTTACCTGCATTTTGCCTACATCCTTTTTTGAACAATGGTGTAACGTTCACCATCTTCCAATCTGCCAGGACCTGCCCAGAGAATTTTGGTTAAATTATCATCAAAGCCTCGGCTGCAACTTCTGCCATTTCTTTCAGTACCCGGGGTACTTTCTTTCAGCATCAGGATCAGGGGATTTATCTATAATCAGGCCCACAAGTTTGCTCAGCACTACCACTTTAGTGATAGCTGTTGTATCGAGGTCCTCACCTCCCATCACATCCATTAACATCTCTCTTTGGCACGTTAGACGCATCCTCCACTGTGAAGACTGACACAAAATAATCATTCAAAGCCTTCAATTCCCCCTTCTCGTCCTCCAAGGGACCTATGTTCACTTTAGGCACTCTTTTCCGTTTTATATAATTATAGAAACTATAAATTATAAATTGTCCTGTGATTAGGCTAGTGTTAAATAAGTGGATTGCTGGGTGATGCAACTTGTTGGACTGGAAGGTCCTGTTCTACATTGTATTTCTAAGAAATAAAATTATTTCTAGTATATACTGGCTTATTTGGGTAGAGGTTCACACTCGAAAATGGTTACAGCTCCTGTACTAACCTGAGCCCTCATGGCTATTCCAAGCTACTATCATGTTTTTTAAGCACAGGCAGTGCCATCTTGGAGGCTAGCCTGTTCACAGATTTGAAGTCAAAAATGAGCTTTATGTGTCACTTCTACATCGAAATATTCAGTGAGATTTCCAACACTCCTCAGAAACTTTACATTCCCACCAGCTTGCAGGGAAGGAATCAGCCTTCCACAACTGGTCCATACAAACCAATTCAGCTGGGTGTTAGAAAAGGAAATTACGGTATCACAGTAGCACTACAAGTGCACAGATAAAAATATTAGAAGTAAAAATAATAAAGAGTAAGTTACCACGAACAGTCTAACAGGAGGGAGTCATCACTTTGCTGGCTATCGGTTGACTCATTTTGAGCCTAATGGCCGAGGGTAAGAATGACCTCATATGGCGCTCTTTGGAGCACCACAGTTGTCGTAGTCTATTACTGAAAGTGCTCCTGTGTTCAGCCAAGGTGGCATGCATAGTGTAGGAAACATTGTCCAGAATTGCCATGATTTTCCGTAGGTTCCTTTGTTCTACCACAGCCTCCAGGGTGTCCAGTTGGCTCCTGTTACAGAGCCAGCCTCTCTAATCCTGATGTGCAGGGTCAAACAGAGATTCCACCAAGGTTTCTCAAAGAAAATAACCAGAGCTGTGTGGAAAATGGCAAGTCAGACTGTCATTTACAATGAAGCACACAAGGCTGGGCTGGAAATTGAGTGGAGGATACACTGACAATACATGTGTGAGTACAGAGCAGACCTATCTGCAAGCACACTGATTTCCACCCTTGATGGGTAGATGCTGTTATCTGAAACCAGGTTATTCACCTGAGGAAGAGGAACATAAAACATAAAATAGTACAGCACAGTACAGGCCCTTCGGCCCACAATGTTGTGCTGACCCTTAAACCCTACCTCCCATATAACCCCCACCTTAAATTCCTCCATATACCTGTCTAGCAGTCTCTTAAATTTCACTAGTGTATCTGCCTCCAGCACTGACTCAGGCAGTGCATTCCACGCACCAACCACTTTCTGAGTAAAAAACCTTCCTCTCATATCCCTCTTGAACTTCCCACCCCTTACCTTAAAGCCATGTCCTCTTGTACTGAGCAGTGGTGCCCTGGGCAAGAGGCACTGGCTGTCCACTCTATCTATTCCTCTTAATATCTTGTATACCTCTATCAGGTCTCCTCTCATCCTCCTTCTCTCCAAAGAGTAAAGAAAGCTCCCTCAATCTCTGATCATAATGCATACTCTCTAAACCAGGCAGCATCCTGGAAAATCTCCTCTGTACCCTTTCCAATGCTTCCACATCCTTCCTATAGTGAGGCGACCAGAACTGGACACAGTACTCCAAGTGTGGCCTAACCAGAGTTTTATAGAGCTGCACCATTACCCCGTGACTCTTAAACTCTATCCCTCAACTTATTAAAGCTAACACCCCATAAGCTTTCTTAACCACCCTAATCTACCTGTGAGGCTACTTTCAGGGATCTGTGGACATGTACCCCCAGATCCCTCTGCTCCGCCACACTACCAAGTATTCTGCCATTTACTTTGTACTCTGCCTTGGAGTTTGTCCTTCCAAAGTGTACCACCTCACACTTCTCTGGTTGAACTCCATCTGCCACTTCTGCATCCTATCAATGTCTCTCTGCAATCTTCGACAATCCTCTACACTATCTACAACACCACCAACATTTGTGTCGACTGCAAACTTGCCAGTCCATCCTTCTACCTCCACATCCAGGTCGTTAATAAAAATCACGAAAAGTAGAGGTCCCAGAGCCGATCCTTGTGGGACACCACTAGTCACAATCTTCCAATCAGAATGTACTCCCTCCACCACCACCCTCTGCCTTCTGCAGGCAAGCCAATTCTGAATCCACCTGGCCAAACTTCCCTGGATCCCATGCCTTCTGACTTTCTGAATAAGCCTACCGTGTGGAAACTTGTCAAATGCCTTACTAAAATCCATGTCGATCACATCCACTGCACTACCCTCATCTATATGCCTGGTCACCTCCGCAAAGAACTCTATCAGGCTGGTTAGACACGATCTGCCCTTCACAAAGCCATGCTGACTGTCCCTGATCAGACCATGATTCTCTAAATGTCCACAGATCCTATCTCTAAGAATCTTTTCCAAGAGCTTTCCTACCACAGACATAAAGCTCACTGGTCTAAAATTACCCAGACTATCCATACTACCTTTTTTGAACAAGGGGACAACATTCGTCTCCCTCCAATCCTCCGGTACCATTCCCGTGGACAATGAGGCCATGAAGATCCTAGCCAGAGGCTCAGCAATCTCTTCCCTCGCCTCGTGGAGCAGCCTGGAGAATATTCCGTCAGGCCCCGGGGACTTATCCGCCCTAATGTATTTTAACAACTCCAACACCTCCTCTCCCTTCCTATCAACATGCTCCAGAACATCAACCTCACTCATATTGTCCTCACTATCATCAAGTTCCCTCTCATTGGTGAGTACCGAAGAGAAGTATTCACTGAGGGCTTCGCTCACTTCCACAGCCTCCAGGCACATCTTCCCACCTTTATGTCTAATTGGTCCTACCTTCACTCCTGTCATCATTTTGTTTTTCACATAATTGAAGAATGCCTTGGGGTTTTCCTTTACCCTGCTCGCCAAGGAGAAAGGGAAGAAGGGGACCCAGGACTCAAGACTATACTTCCCCTCAACTTGCACTAATGCCATTACGTTTATTTTTTTTACTGTGTCATATAAATTATATCGAATTTATGGTAACGTAAAAGCTTATATGATTTATATTCCTCATGTTTGTAACCTATGGTACCGCTGCTGCAAAAAAGCCGATTTTCATCCTGGGCATGTAAGGGTATGACAATAAGAATGAGACAGTGCTACAAGTCATTGGTTTAGATGGGTTTGTATGTGCATACGCAATCTGGAAAAGGGCAGCGATTGTTACACCAGATGGGCCGGGGTTGGCAGCATGCTCGGAATCGGTGGGAGGACACTGTGGTGGAGAGTCAACGTCCCAGGACAGCTGGAGCCCGGCCTCCTGAACAGGCTCCGACTGCACCTCGTAGCGAACCGCGAGTTTACCTGAGCTTCTGGTGGGCCAACTCCTCAGCTGCAGGCACCGGTGACAGCCCGAGGAGAGAAGAAGCAATTTCCTCAGAGGGAAAACACCAGCGTTCCGGGACGCGCAAAGCTTTAACACCAACATCTCTCCGCTGGTTGTCAGGAGCGCATCTTCCGCTACGGCCACAGCGCATGCGGAACGCGCTCGCGGTGCATGAAGGGAATTGAAGGCTGTCACAAAACTACAAGTCTCAGAATACTTCGCGCACAAGCTAACACATGTCATTAGATGTAACCTACGTTGTTACAATACTCGAAGTACTGCGGATTTTGAAACATCAAATATATTTCAATACAAAGGTGTGGGATTATTTTGTGCAATCTAAAAAAAAAATGCTAAAATTTGAAAAAGAATCAGAAATTGCTGAAAACTTTTCACAGAGCAGGTGGTTAGTATATGTGTTAACATTTCAGATTAGGGACACTTCATCAGAATTGGGAAAGACCGTAGCGGTTCCCAGCCTCGGTTCTACGGATTTCGTGGTTAATGGTAGGGATCCATGGCATTAAAAAAAAGTTGAGAGAGAACCCCTGGGAAAAAGAGATGCATAATTTAAACAAGAGAAGACCTGCAGATGCTATGGGTTTTGCACATTTTTAAATTGCAGTAATAGCTGGTTTTTTTTGTGTGCAATATGTTCCTAAACAGTAGGATGCGGGACGTGCTAATGGAGAGAGAAAAACAAAGCCAAAAAAAATGGATGACTGGCATAACGCAGACACGAGGAAATCTGCAGATGCTAGAAATTCAACCAACACACACAAAAAATGCTGGTGAACGCAGCAGGCCAGGCAGCATCTGCACCAGGTACAGTCGACTTTTTGGGCTGGGACCTTTCGTCAGTACCCTTTAAAAGAGAAGTGTGACGAACATAGGTGGGAAGGGATTGAACAAGGGGTGATAAAACAGTGCCAAGGTATGCAGAAGTGAGTTCGGTGGGGCAGGAGCAAGCTGAGACAATGGGTCTGCCAGGACAGGCAGGTTTGTGGATCTTGGGTAGGAGGTAGAAACGGGAAGTGCGGGGTGTGGGAACTATAAGGTTGGTAGCAGTGGGTGAGAGATCCCCCGAGTGGATAAAGTTGGTGATGGTATGGGAGACAATGGCCTGGTGCTCCTTAATGGGGTCACGATCGAGGGGTAAATAAGAGGAGGTGTCCGCGAGTTGTCGCTGTGCCTCGGCAAGGTAGAGGTCAGTACACCAGACTATAACAGCACCCCCCTTATCGGCGGGTTTAATAGTAAGGTTAGGATTAGTGCGGAGGGAGTGGAGAGCAGAGCATTCGGAAGGAGTGAGGTTGGAATTGGAACACGGTGCGGTGAAGTCGAGACAGTTGATGTCCCGTAGGCAGTTAACAATAAAGAGATCCAGAGCAGGCAGAAGACCAGAGCGGGGTGTCCATGAAGAGGAGAAGGGTTGAAGACGTGAGAAGGGGTCATCGGTAGGGGTGGGAGAGTCCTTGCCGAAGAACCAAAACGTCGACTGTAGCTCTTCCTATAGATGCTGCCTGGTCACCAGCATTCACCAGCATTTTTTGTGTGTGATGACTGGTATAAATTCTGTTTAGACAGAAAACAGAAACAAAGAACAAATTAACCAAAATCATAATCAGATGAGCACAGACAAATGATGTGAAATTTGTTATTTTGCAACAGCAAAGACATAAAACTCTCTTAAGTTACAAACATAAATAAATACTACAAAACAAGAGGAATAACGAGGTAGTATTCATGGGTTCACGGCCATTCAGACATCTGGCAGATGGCAGAGGAGATGAAGCTGTTCCTAAATCCCAAATAGGTTTTCAGATTCCTGTAGCTCCTCCCTAGGGCTGTCAACTTACTCACTCCCAAATAAGGGACAAAAGTAGCAGTCAAGTAAGCGACACGCATAAAAGTTGCTGGTGAACGCAGCAGGCCAGGCAGCATCTACAGGAAGAGATTTCGAGCTGACACCCTTCGTCCACCAGCAACTTTTATGTGTGTTGCTTGAAATTCCAGCATCTGCAGATTTCCTCCTGTTTGAGTCAGATACGGGACACTTGTGTTTACCCCGAGAAAGACTGCCATGACCATGAAGCCTCGCGCGGGCACCTGTGTGCACATACGTGCACGTGCCGATTTTTTTCCTACAAATTGGTTTTGGCTTAATCTTCCCAATTCTGTTAAAGTGAAACTACACTGTACGTACATTATTTCTACTTTATATAGGCTGTCTATTTATCATATCACTCCTGCTTTTACTATATGTTAGTGTTATTTTAGGTTTTATGTGTTATTTAGAAAGTTATTTTTTTGGGTCTGGGAATGCTCAAAAATTTTTCCCATATAAGTTAATGGTAATTGTTTCTTCGCTTTACGCCATTTCAGCTTACGAACGGTTTCATAGGAACGCTCTACCTTAGTGGGGAGAATACGGGACAAGGGCAGTCCCATATGGGAGAAACTAATTTAGCCCAATATACGGGATGTCCTGGAAAATACGGGACAGTTGGCAACCCTACTCCTCCCTGATGGTAATAATGTGATATGGACATGTCCAAGATCATAAGGGTCATTAACGATGGATGCCATCTCCTTAAGGCATTGCTTCTTGAAGACGTTCTTGATGGAGGGAGGGCTGTGCCCTCGATGGAGCTGGCTGAGTCTACAACCTCCTACAGCCTCTTGCGATCCTGTGCGTTGAAGACTCCATACCAGTCCGTGATGTCACCGGTCTGAATGCTCACCATCGTACCTCAGTATAAATGACATTTGAGCTGTGCTTAGCCACACAGTCATGAGCGTAGAAAGAGTAGAGCAGTGGGCTGAGAATTTGATATTGAGTCTAGAAGGATACAACATACCCAGATGGAAGATGTGGAATTTATTAGGATACAGCACGGTATAGGCCCTTCCAGCCCTTCGACCCAACAGCCCCCCATTTAACCCTAGCCTAATCATAGGACAATTTACAATGACCAATTAACTTACCAGACTGCGAGAGGGTCTGGAGGAAACCCATGGGGTCACGGGGAAAACGTACAACTCCTTACAGACAGTGGGGGGAATTGAACCAAAGTCGCTGGTACTGTAAAGCATTGTGCGAACCACTACACTACCGTGCTGCCCAAATTGTTCCTCGCACTGGCAATGGACATCATTGATACAAAGCAGGAAGCCACAGATAGAAACATAGAAAACCTACAGCACAATACAGGTCCTTCGGCCCACAATGTTGTGCCGAACATGTCCCTACCTTGGAAATAGCCCTTTACTTTCCTAAGCTCAATGTACCTATCCAAAAGTCTCTTAAAAGACCCTGTCGTATCCGCCTCCACCACTGTTGACGGCAGCCCATTCTACGCACTCAACACTCTGCGTAAAAAACTTACCCCTGACATCTCCTCTGGACCTACTCCCCAGCACCTTAAACCTGTGCCCTCTTGTGGCAGCCATTTCAGCCCTGGGAAAAAGCCTCTGACTATCCACACGATCAATGCCTCTCATGAACAAATGAAATTGGAGTGGGGAGAACTACAGAAACATAGAGCATACAAATCTACAGTATATTACAGACCCTTTGGCCCACAAAGTGCCGACCATGTAACCTACTCTAGAAACTGCCTAGGATTTCCCTAGCTCATAGCCCTCTATTTTTCTAAGCTCCATGTACCTATCTAGGAGGCTCTTAAAAAGACCCTATCATATCCACTTCCATCACCGGTACCGGCAGTGCATTCTACACACTCACCACTCTCTGTGTGAAAAACTTACCCCTGACATCCCCACGGTACCTATTTCCAAGCACCTTAAAACTATGCCCCCTCATGTTAGCCATTTCAGCCCCGGGAAAAAGCCTCTGGCTATCCACATGATCAATGCCTGTCATCATCTTATACACCTCTATCAGGTTACCTCTCATCCTCCACTGCTCCAAGAAGAAAAGGCCAAGTACACTCAACTTATTCTCATTAGGTACTCCCTCCAATCCAGGCAACATCCTTGTAAATCTCCTCTGCACTTTCTCTATAGTATCCACATCCTTCCTGTAGTGAGCTGACCAGAACTGAACACAGTACTCCAAGTGGGATCTGATCAAGATCTTACATAGCTGTAACATTATTTCATGGCTCTTGAACTCGATCCCACAATTCATGAATGCCAACACACCAAATGCCTTCTTTAACAACACTGTCAACCTGCGCAGCAGCTTTGAGTGTCCTATCGTCACAGACCCAAGATCTGTCAGGTCCTCTACACTGCCAACAGTCTTACCATTAATATTATATTCTGTCTAATAAGAAGTATATATAAAAACTTAAGTAAATTAAAATTTTGGATGGTGGGATGGGGATATGTCTCTACCAAGGAAGGTGTAAGGTGCTCCTTCTCTCCACTAGCCTGCTGGTCACCCTTAAGCAAGCTGTAGCACCTGCTTAGAACATAAAACATAGAAGTCTACACCACATTACGGGGCTCTCAGCCCACAATGTTGTGCCGACCATGTAACCTACCCTAGAGACTACTTAGAGTTACCCTACTGCATAGCCCTCTATTTTTCTAAGCTGTATGTACCTTTCTCTGAGTATCCATCTTCTTTTTCTTTATGATCTATTTTGATCATTCTTTGTTGTTCCACTATCTCAGTGGTTACTATATTTTGATATATATAACATCTCCTCAGGAAGTGGAGGTGTAGGTGTTCTTATTCAGGGAGCTGATATTGAGGTATTCAGGAACCATTAGCTTTCCATCAGTTTTCCTATTTTCTTGCTGTATTTGCATGTTATCTGTTTACTACTACAAAAAAAAAACTAATTTCATGATATATGTGAATTAAGATAAACCTGATTCTGATATGGGTCTCTATTGTGGACTACGAGTGGGAAGTGATCAGGGAGAGGGGAATTATGGTTGGGAAAAGGGGAAGGGAAAGTGATAGCAAGAAGAACCAGAGGGAAATTCTATAATGATCAATAAACCAATTGTTTGGAATCAAACGACATTGACTTGTGTCTCGGTGCTGGGTGTGTCTTCACCCGTACTACCCCCACCCTGGCACTCCTCTGTCAAATGTCCCACACCCCTCCCACGGCACTCCACCCTTGCCATTCCCAACATCCTTTGCTCCAGCCAGATTTACAAACTTGTTCTCTGCTCCACATTGACAAAGTCAGCACTGTGCAGAAGTCTTTGGCACCCTAGCTATATATACAGTGCCTCTCAAGAGTATTCAGCCCCTTGGAAGTTTATTGTTTTACAACATTGAATCCCAGTGGATTTAATTTGACTTTTTTTTGACACTGATCAACAGAAAAAGACTCTTCCGTGTCAAACTGAAAACAAATCTTTTCAAAATGATCTAAATGAATTACAAATATAAAGCACAAAATAATTGATTGCATAAATATTCACCCCCTTCAATATGACACACCAAATTATCACCAATGCAGCCATTGGTTTTAAAAGTCACATAATTAGTTAAATGGAGATCTGCGTGCAGTCAAGGTGATTGAATTGATTGAAGTAAAAATACACCTGTATCTGGAAGTTCCAACTGCTGGTGAGTTAGTATCCTGGCAAAAACTACACCATGAAGACAAAAGAACACTCCAAGCAACTCCACAATAAGATTATTGAAAAACACAAGTCAGGAGATGGATACAAGAAAATTTCCAAGTTACTGAATATCCTTTGGACAGTTAGGTCAGTCGTCAAGAAATGGAAAGAATATGGCTCAGTTGTAAATCTGCCTAGAGCAGGCAGTCCTCAAAAACTGAGTGACTGTGCAAGAAGAGGACTAGTGAGGGAGGCCACCAAGAGACCTATGACAACTCTGGAGGAGATACAAAGCTTCAGTGACTGAGATAGGAGAGACTGCATATACAACACCTGCTACCTCAGTGGCAAAGAGAAAGTCACTGTTGAAAAAAAACTCAGAGGAAATCTCAGCTAGAGTTTGCCAGAAGGCATGTGGGAGACTCTAAACTCAGCTGGGAGAAGGTTCTATGGTCTGATTAAACTAAATTTGATTTTCTTAGTCATCAGGCTAAACGCTATGTTTGGCGGAAGCCAAACACCACACATCATCAAAACACACCATCCCTACCATGAAGCATGGTGGTGCTGCATCATGCTGTGGGGATACTTCATTACAGCAGGCCCTGGAAAGCTTGTGAAGATAGAGGGTAAAATGAATGCAGCAAAATACGGGGAAATCCTGGAGGAAAACCTGACACAGTCTGCAAGAAAACTGTGACTTGGGAGAAGATTTGTTTTCCAGCAAGACAATGACCCTAAGCATTAATCAACAGCTACACAGTAATGGCTTAAAAACAACAAAGTTAATATCCTGGAATGGCCAAGTCAGAGTCCAGACCTCAACCCAATTGAGAATTTGTGGCTAGACATTGAAAAGGACTGTTCACTTACAATCCCCATGCAATCTGACAGAGCTTGAGCAGTTTTGTAAAGAAGAATGGGGAAAAATTGCAACGTCCAGATGTGCAAAGCTGATGGAGACCCATCCACACACGCTCAAGGTTGTAATTGCATCTCCTAAATGCAGACTTAAAGTGGGTATATAATTATGCAATCAATTATTTTGTGTTTAATAATTGTAATAAATTTAGGCCGATTTGTAGAAATCTGTTTTCACTTTGACATGAAAGAGTCTTTTCTGTTGATCAGTGTCAAAAAAGCCAAATTAAATCCATTGCGATTCAATGTTGTAAAACAATAAAACATGAAAACTTCTGGGGGGGGGGGTGAATACTTTTTATAGGCACTGTACGTGCCTAAGACTTTTGTTCAGTACTGTGTATACGTAATGCTCAAGAGAGTCCCTTTATTATTTCACATATCACAACAGCTATAAAAGGCAGGATTGTATACAACACAACTGATCTATGCTAGAATCTCCATTTATTCCAACTATCTCACCTCAGCCTTTCACCAATTTCATACCTTAAAGTTCCTTTTAAAGCAAAGGACACCCATCTGTGGATGCTTTGGACTTACCCATATCGTCAAAAAACCATGGTGAAGCCAACAATGGATTCATAATGTCAATTATAAAAAGAAGGCTGTTGGTCCATAGTGTAAGCACTGGTTGAGATCTAAAATGATCCAAAGCTAATCACATGGCTCCCTTTTCTCTCTAAAGCTGTCTCTTTCTATTTCAAATGTCTGCCTACTTTTCCTGTAAGCATAATTTAATCGTTCCCAATGGCAATAGCATTTTACGTGCCAATAACTATGAAATAAATATTTCCTATGTTTTCCGCTTCAGTCTTGTTAATAGGCTGATGTGATTTTTATCAATAAAATTATAGACATAGGAAATTCCATCCCTGTATTAAGACAGTCTGAATCACAGAGGAGCCAATGAATCCCACAGGGCTAGGCATTAAACCACTCATGAATTGATAAAATTCAGGAGGTGAGCAGATGCAGGTCTGGGGAAACAGAGATAATGGAGGATTACTGAGCAAGTGGCTGTTTTTTTCAAAGATACTAAATGCTTCTATAAATCAGCAACTCAAAGTAAATCCAGTGAATAAGGAAGAATAATATCCCTAGATTCATTGAGGCCCTCATTTGGTTGGGGTCGACTATGGATGTTGTGACCTAGTTGTCTACATGATATGCAAGCCAGAGCAGTATGATATGGAGAGGAAACTGTTGCCCATGTGGCAGGATCCCCCTCTCCCTGCAGCCGACAAATTCAAAGGAATAGCAGAGACCGAGACAGTTTGGTACTAGCGGCGTTGCAGGGTATCCCAGTCAGTGTTGAACTCAACATAGAACTGTCTGAGGGACTCCAGCTCTAGAATTTTCCTTGGAGTTTACCCCCCCCCCCGAAGCCTTCCCAATGAGTGGGTATAGCCACAAGGCAGCAGAGGTCAGAGATCTGAGTTTTCTTTCTCCTAGATTAGCTGCCAATCATGGCTGACGAACCCCATCTGCCAAAGCGACTGGTTTTAAACTTGTCAGTAGAAATGGCTCTGCCGCACCTAGTAGCTGAGCCACGTGTGAAGGCCAGGAGCTGGACTTTGTTGTCAGAGGCTGTTGAGTCGCATGCCATTGGGACCATTTAATAGGTAGTGTGAGTTTATCCCCACCACAACTCCGGCTATAACAACCTTAAAGAACTGATTCGCAACAAGTTATTGGATTAAGCCAGATTCATTCAGTCCAACATCACCCTCACTTAAAGTTGCACAAACACTTCTGAATCCATGCACTCAACCTTCAACAAAGTAATTTCAATCCAGATATGAAGTCTGGAAAATCGAATGCAATTTATAGAAGTCCTAAACCCATCAGAAAATCCTTAGTTTTTATCTTCCAATATGCTTATGGCATCTTAGAATAGTATCCTCAAAACCATGGGTGATGGAGATCCTTGAACGCCAGATATAATTTAAAAAAAATCTCCTTTGTGTGCAAGTGTAGTAATCTAAAACAGACCATATACCTGATCCGCAAGCGGGGAGCCTTAAAATGATACACTCTGTATTTCCCTGACTAAACTGTAAAATGATGTTTGCTCTCTGACATTTATCAGCCCCAGAGAAGTTGTTTAGTACTGTCTTTAATCAAGGAAACACCAGGTGGCAGTCTCTGTTTGCAAATGTAGCAGTTTGTTTAAATTTATTCCAAATAGAGCACTTTTAACATCTTGGGACGTAATGGCTGATGGGTTAGTATGGTGACTGCAGTTGTAGAAAAATGGGAAATAAAATATTAAAAAATCTGAATTTAGCTATGTAAAATGTTAAAATAACATTTACAAATGTAATTCATTGTCACTGAATGACAGGGTTTGAAATATTGACTCAAGTAAGTTTGTTTTTTGCACTCTCAATAGTTTCCATAAGACGTAGGTGCAGAATTAGGCCATTTGCCCCATCAAGTTTGCTCCACCATTCAATCACGGCTGATCCTTTACTTTTCCCCTCCTTTACCCCACTCAGAATCAGAATCAGGTTTATTATCACCAGCATGTGACGTGATATTTGTTAATTTAGCAGCAGCAGCAGTTCAATACAATACATAATCTAGCAGAGAAAGAGAAAAAATAATAATAAATAAATTAAAACATAATAATAAATAAACAAGTAAATCAACTATGTATATTGAATAGATTATTTTAAAATGTGCAAAAGCAGAAATACTGTATATTTTAAAAAGTGAGTTAGTGTCCAAAGCTTCAAAGTCCATTCAGGAATCGGATGGCAGAGGGGAAGAAACTGTTCCTGAATCACTGAGTGTGTGCCTTCAGGTTTCTGTACCTCCTACCTGATGGTAACAGTGAGAAAAGGGCATGCCCTGGGTGCTGGAGGTCTTTAACAATGGACACTGCCTTTCTGAGACACTGCTCCCTAAAGATGTCCTGGGTACTTTGTAGGCTAGTGCACAAGATGGAGCTGACTAGGTTTACAACCTTCTGCAGCTTCTTTCGGTCCTGTGCAGTAGCCCCTCCATACCGGACAGTGATGCAGCCTGTCAGAATGCTCTCCACAGTACAACTATAGAAGTTTTTGAGTGTATTTGTTGACATGCCAAATCACTTCAAACTCCTAATAAAGTACAGCCACTGTCTTGCCTTCTTTATGACTACATCAATGTATTGGGTCCAGGTTAGATCCTCAGAATCTTGACACCCAGGAACTTGAAGCCAGCTCTCAGTCGCCAACTTTCTCCCCGTAACCTCTCATGCTGTGTCCAATCAAGAGCTTATCAGGCTCTGCTTTAAATACACCCAATGACCTGGCCTCCACAGCTGCCTGTGGTAACAAATTCCACAAATTCACCATCCCCTGGCTAAAGAGATTTCTCCGCATCTTGTTTAAATGGATGCTCCTCTATCCTGTGCCTGCGCCTTCTTGTCTTAGGCTCCCCCACCATGGGAGACATCCTTTCCACATCTACCATGTCTATGCCTTTCAATATTTGAAAGGTTTCAGTGAGATCCCCCCTCTTCATTCTAAATTCCAGAGAGTACAGACCCAGAGTTATCAAACATTCCTTGTATGATAACATTTTCATTCTTGGAATCATCCTTGTGAACCTCCTCTGAACCCTCTCCAATGCCAGCACCTTTTTACTTACATGAGAAGCCCAGAACTGTTCACACCAGTCACGGTGAGGCCTCAGCAGTGCCTTATAAAACCTCAGCATCACATCCCTGCTCTTGTTTCACATTGAAGTATCAGTCTACATTATTATCCTCAGGCCTTGGAGTGGGAGAAAGAACCCAGAACTTCCAGCTCAGAGGTGAGAGTGCTGGTAACTGAAGCACAGCGTGGTAGTGTAGCGATTATTTAGATTAGATTATGAGGACATGCAGTCCTCTTTTATTGTCATTTAGTAATGCATGCATTAAGAAATGATACAATGTTTCTCCAGAATGATATCACAGAAACACATGACAAACCAACTGAAAAGCTGACAAAAAACACATAATTATAACATATAGTTACAACATTGCAAAGCAATACCGTAATTTGATAAAGAACAGACCATGGGCACGGTAAAAGTCTCAAAGTCTCTCGGAAGTCCCATCATCTCATGCAGACGGCGAATCTCCAGCACCATAAACTTGCCGATGCAGCATCCTGGAAGCATCCGACCACAGTCCGACTCCGAGTCCGTCCGAAAACTCCGAGCCTCCGACCAGCTCTCCGACACCGAGCACCGAGCACCATCTCTGCCGACCCTGACCCCGGCAACAGGAAATAGGCAAAGCCGAGGATTTGGGCCCTTCCCCTCCGGAGATTCTCGATCGCACAGTAGCAGCGGCAGCGAAGCCGGCATTTCAGAAGTTGCTCCAGGTGTTCCTCCGTGCTTCTCACGTCCGTCTCCATCAAATCAGGATTGTGCACGGCCCCCTAGTTAAGACATATCGATATCAATTTGGAATGGCCGTGGGCGCTGCGTCGCGCCGCCATCTTCTCCTCCCTCCTTGCACACTTTACAGTGCCAGCAATTGCGATCAGGGTTTAATTCCCAGCACTGTCTGTAAGGCATTTGCCCTGTGACCCCACAAGTTTCTGCTGGAGAACATACAAACTCCTCATAGGCAGTAGGGGTTAGGGATGAGGGTACTATATGTTGGTGCCTAAAGCATGCCCACGCTTGTGGGCTGCCCCCAACACTGTGCTGGTCGTTGGCACAGGCGACACATTTCACTATGTGTTTCGATGTTTCAATGTACATGTGACAAATAACTTTAAATAACAGTATTCCCCCTACTCGCAATCACTTATTGTGTTGACCAGAGTAAAATAAATTTGTGATTAAATAAATGCCTGTAGGGGGTGCTGCTGCAGCAGATGAATTGCCTTTCAATCCACTTCCAATCAAGAAATCCAGGTATTCCTGAGCGTGCCCTGCTCACGGAAGCCTCAGTTTGCCTTCTCACTCCACGTAGGGTTCTTCCCAAAAACTGGCAAAATTTTGTGAAGTTATTTATTTATTCATTCATTCAGCAATATAGCTTTGAACAGGTCCTTCCAGCACAATGAGCCACGTTGCCCAGCAACCCATCTATTTAACCCTAGCCTAATCACAGGACAATCTACAATGCCCAATTAACCAACTAATCAGTACGTCTTTGGTCTGAGGGAGGAAACCGGAGTACCTGGAGGAAAATAATGCTCTCGCAGAAAAAAAAGAACATGCAAACTTTCTTACAGAGGGTGCAGGAATTGGGCTCTGGACTCCAACGCCCTGAACTGTGATAGTGTCCCGCTAACCCACCACGCTAAACAAAATGGCTTGTATTGATATAAAGTCTTTCATCATCTCACAATGATGCATAGCAGGTCAACGTCAATGAAGTAAGACCCATGTAATGAAGTGGGAAATTGAGCAGCCAACTTCCACACGGAAATTCCCCTAAAAAGCAATATGATCAGAAAGCCTGTTCCAGGAATATTGATGGAGGGATGACTGTTGACCTGATGGCAGGTTGGAAAGGAATAAAATTGTACTGATTGGTGGATTAGAATGTATCATGGAGTCAGGGAGCCATACAGCACAGAAACAGGCCTGTTGGTCCATAATGTCCATGTACCCACTGCAGTGTTCCATATTAATCCCATTTATCTGCTTTGGATCACCAGCCTTCTCTGCTTTGGTGAGTCAAGTACTTGTCTAGATGCCATATAGACTCAATAAGAAGCGGCCAGAGTGGAGAATAGAAGAAGAGGGAAGGAGGAGGGAACAATTACCAGAGAGACACTAGAATTTAACAAATAAATTAAATTTTACATATGCCAGTGCAAAATCAAGGGCATTAATTTTTGGGCATGAATCAGTAAAGTCTTAAACAATAACATTTAAAGTAGATGCTCAAAATTCCTATTTGTTTAGTTGCCTTGAAACTTTTTCATAGTTTTCTGCTTAATTTTGACATTTCTTTGTCCTAGAACCCAACATAAATTCAAGATATTTCAGCAATGCATGGGATTAGAAGGGAAATAGGAATACTCACCAGGTCAGGCTGCATCTGTAGGAAGAGATATGGAGTTAACATTTTAGACCAAAGAAAATATTCCATCAGGGGAAGACTTTGTTTGTTTGACCTAGAAATGGATACCAAAATAAGATAGTCTAGCTCAACGGTTCCCTGATACAAGAGATAACGATCTATCAGAATCTCCTGCCCCATCCAATACCAGCTGCTTGTCAGATGGGAGCTCATAAGAGCTATAGAATCATACATCATTGAAGGGCATTTTTATTTAGACCCACTCCCTTGCTCTTTCCATTAAACTTCCTTCAAGATTTCCATGTTCAAGTTTTATCCAATCCCCTTTCTAAAGTCATAATTCAATTTCCTTTTACCTTTTTTACAGACACTGCACATCATAAAGGGCCAATTTGTATTCAACATGACACACGTTAGAGCTCTCCTGAAAGTTGAAGAAATGTATTTGATCCTTTACTAGCAATTAGCAGAGTATGCAATCTTGAAATGATGAAACGTAAGTGTAATTAAGCATAACTAAGCAGTCAAAAACGATATAATATCCATCAGTCCCCCCATCAGTGCTGCCTAGAACAAAGCACAAATGCATAACTTATTCCCTCGCTTTTAACATGCCCCCACCCATGTGACTAATTACCATAATAAACATACAATACAGAATAGAACACAGATAAAAAAAATCAGATGCATGGCTCCTACAATCAGTAAGGGCATCAAAGGGTGCAGGGGAAGGCAGGAGAATGGGGTGGAGTGGAGTAATAAATCAGCCATAATGGAATGGTGGAACAGATTCAATGGGCTGAATGGACTATTTCTCCTTCTATGTCTAATGCAGCAGTCCCCAACCACTGGGCCACAAAGCATGTGCTACCGGGCCGCGAGGAAATGATATGAGTCAGCATGACCTTTCCTTATTCCCTGTCACGCACTGTTGAACTTGAACATAGAGTTGCCAACTGTCCCGTATTAGCCGGGACATCCTGTATATTGGGCTAAATTGGTTTGTCCCATGTGGGACCGTCCTTGTCCCGTATTTCCCCCGCTAAGGTAAAGCGTTCCTATGAAACCTTTTGTGCCGAAATCGTGTGAAGCGAAGAAGCAAGTACCATTAATTCATATGGGAAAAATTTTTGAGCGTTCCCTGACCCAAAAAATAACCTACCAAATAACACATAAAACTGAAAATAAATAACATTAACATATAGTAAAAGTAGGAATGATATGATAAATACACAGCCTATATAAAGTAGAAATAATGTATGTACAGTATAGTCGGGAAGATGAAAGCAAAACCGATTTGTGGGGGGGGGTCCGGCACGTACGCGCATGTGCACATAGGTGTCCACGCAAGGCTTCATGGCTATGGTAGTCTTTCCTGGGGTAAGGTGTCCCGGGATTTGACTGCTACTTTTGTCCCTTATTTGAGAGTGAGAAAGTTGACAACCATAACTGTAAAAGACATGTTGAGGTGAGTAACCCTACTTGAGCACCCCCACCCCCCCGGCCGGTCGGTCCGCAAGAATATCGTCAATATTAAACTGGTCCTTGGTGCAAAAAAGGTTGGGGACCCCTGGTTTAATGGTCTTATAATTTATATTCTATGCATTATCTGAATGTATGTGCTTGTGATACTATGCCAGAAGTTTTACATTGCAACCACATGTCTCCATACTTGTGCATATATGACAATAAAGTCAATTTGACTTGAAATTCAGTATTGCCTTACTTTATTGTAGAAAGGATCAAATCCCCACTTGGGATTGAAGTCCATTTACTGTTGTTACGTATTGAGCTATTGCACAACAAAAAAATCATGCAAGCGGATATTTTTCTCCACTTGTGATGTCAAAAGGGCAGCAAATGTTAGCTAGGATAGTAGAAGAACTCCCTGGCTTTTCTTCCAAAAGATTCACCTGAAAGTGTAGACAGAGCCTCATCTGAAAGGCGACTGCTTCTCCACTCAGTGGTGTGATCTTGGCACCTGATGCTATTGCCATTCTCAGTGCTATCCTTATTGGATTGGCAGGGAAAGGGATTGTCAGATCAGGTGTAGAATCTGGTATTTTACACTCCTGAGCAGGTTCTCATGCTGAGATTTCTCTGCAGGACAGCAACAACAAGCAAATGAATTGATGTTTTCTTGTGAGAAGTACACCATACTGCACCTGAATTATTTAATATAAGCATTGGAAGTCATCATTCCTGATTTAAGACCTCAACCACTAAGTTATCTAATAATAGAGCACAAAGGTAACCACATTATTATCATATGAATGATCCTTATTTTAAACTGATATCCCACAGGACTGGGCTTAAATGCAAAAATTTAAACCATAACCACAGACCCATTAAATAAACAGAGAAAAAGGATTTCTCTGACATCTGGTAACCACTGCTTTTGTCACAATCTTTTTTTTCTCCTTTTCTGGCCCCATCATCCTTTTTCTTTCCACTCCCCTACCCACCACCCACACATTCCTCCCTCAAGTTCCCCTGCTCCCTTCCTTCTCTGTATTCCATTGACTACTATCCACTCCTATGTGATTCCATCTTCTTCAGCTTTTTGTAATTTACACCTATCACCTCCCAGCTTCCTACACCAGTCTCACTTCCCCCTCTAATCCACATTCCCATCTTCCATCCTCTCACCTGGATTCAACAGACCTTCCTCCACACCTTCTCACTATCTTTTTATACTGGCTTCTCCCCTCTTTCTTTCCCGATGAAGGGCCTCAACCGGAAACATCGACTGTCCAGTTCCCTCTGCGGATGTTCCCTGACCCATTGACTTCCTCCAGAAATTTTTGTGTTGCTCCTGATTTCCGGCATCTGCAGTCCCTTGTGGAATTAGTCCCCCACATTCACGCTGAAGTAGAGCTTTTGTAATCTGATGCCTTGTCAATTGGCCATAACTAACTAGAATAGGTAGCAGCTGTAAAACTCTCATACCTTCAGCTCACACAGTGTGATTCAGCTGAATCATAGACCACCTGAATACTTCCTGAATCAAAACTTTTCCAGTGACACCAAAGGTCTTCTCAGAGATTGCAGCCCCCAAAAGATTTTTTTTTTAATTGCATTTACAAGGAGTTATTATGAACATTTTAAAAAAAGACATTGATGCTATGGTCAAAGGTTCATGAACCAGTTTGAGGGTGATTGGGAAAAGATCCAGAAACAAAATGAAGAAAAATATTTTTATATCGTGAGTGGTAGATACTTGGAAAACATTTCCTAACATAGAGGTGGAGGCAGATTCAGATGAAATGGAATTGAATCAATAGCATATTTTTTTAAATACAGTGCTTCTGGGGGAGGGCAGGTGAATAAGACTGGCTGTATTGCTGCTACAAGGAGCTGGAATAAAATTGAAAGGCTATAAGGCCATTTCCTATGTTACTATCATTCCATGCTAGGGTGCACCCCAATCCCTACTTCAACCAAGGAAGACCCCCGTTTGTGAGGCCTGTTTGTACCACTGGACCTGGACACCTGAGGTCAAGAGAGTGGAACTGTCCCAGTGCAAAGGCTTTTCCACTTTAAAAACTCTGCCTCACAGGTTTCCTGTCATTGTCAGACAACCACCACCACCATTCCATGATTCCAAGAGAGGGAAACTTAAATTAATTTATGTAAGTCTGAAGAAACTTTACATAATATGGTATTGATTGTGCATCAAGGTCAAAAATATCTACTCTGAGAATTGGGAGGTAGTCCATGAGGGGCAGCAGCTGAGGAAGGCCTTGGTATTAATTACAAACATGAAAAAGTCTGCAGATGCTAGAAATCCAAAGCAAGACACACAGAAAGCTGGAGGAACTTGCCTTCACCTATCACTTTCCAGCTAGCTCTTTCTCCTCTCCCACCTTTTTATTCTGGCATCTTCTCAGTCCTGAAGAAGGGACTCAGCCTGAGGTACCAACTGTTTACCCTTTTCCATAGGTGCTGCCTGACCTACCACGGCGGGAGGAGAGAGAGCAGTGCGCCGCGTGTGCGCTACCCTCCGGTGAAAAATGATATAGTATCCGTTAAATAGGAGCCGTGGATAATTCTGATTTGATGGAGGCAGACGTGAAAGCACAGAGGAACATCTGGAGAAATTTCTGAAACGCCAGTTCGCTGCTGTTGTTACTGCGCGGTCGGGAATCTTCCGGAGGGAAGGCCTCAAAATCCCTGGCTTTGCCTGCTGTTGGCAACCGAGATTGAGGTCGAATCATTCGGACAGAGATGGCGCTCAGTACTCGGTGTCAGAGAGCTGATCGGAGGCTCGAAGTTTTCGGATGACTCAGAGTCGGACTATGGTCGGGCAGGGCAGGGAGAGTTTTTCTTCCTTCTCCCGTCTGTGTGAGATGTGGGACATTTGAGAGACTTTGAACTTTTTACTGTGCCATGGACAGTTCTTCATCAAGTTATGGTATTGTTGCACTGTTGTAACTATATGTTATAATTATGTGGTTTTGTTAGTTTTTCAGTCTTGGTCTGTCCTGTGTTTTGTGATATCACACCGGTGGAAATGTTGTGTCATTTCTTAATGCATGCATTACTAAATGACAATAAAAGAGGACTGCGTGTCTTCATAATCTAAAAAAGTTCCTCTAGCATTCTGTGTGTGTTGCTTTGGTATTAATTTGGGAGACAGTATAGTTTGACAATCTTCTTTCTTAAAGTTGGTTGTGATTAAGGCTTCACTGAGGCTGCCATATATCACCATGATGTTTTGTGGGATTGTTGTTGTTATGGAAACACCAGTGCGGAAAATCCTACAAAAGGTAGTGGATTCGGCCCAGTAATATCATGGGAAAAGCCCTCCCAACCATTGAGCACATCTACATGAAATGTTGCCGTAGAAAAGCAGCATCCATCATCAAAGATCCTCACCACCCAGGCCATGCTCTTTTCTCACTGCTGCCATCAGGTGGAAGATACAGGTGCCTCAGGACTCACACCACCAGGTTCAAGAACAGTAACTACACCTCAACCATCAGGCTCATGAACAAAAGAGGATAATTACACTCATTTAAGGACTCTTTTATCTTGTTACTTTATGCATGTTATTTATTACTACTTATTGATATCTGCATTTGCAGTTTACATTTCCTGATATTTACAGTTTACAGATTCTGTCTATAATTACTGCCCTATAGATTTGCTAAGTATGCCTGCAGAAAAGGAATCTCAGGGTTGTATGTGGTAATGTGTATGTACTACTACTATGTCGACTCAGGCCTAGGGGGCCGGCGTCGGGCACGATGACGGACTCTGTACTTCTCCCTCTCCCTCATCAGAGTGTTCAGTGCGTCTACATTCGCCGCACCGCTGTCTTCTAGGAGTGTGTTGACCATAGTCTTGGGAGGGCGCCCAGGGTTCATCCTCCCTTGCTTGGGCTCCCATATGATGACTAGGCTGGCAGGTAGCTCGGGGTGGCGTAGACAGTGCCCTGCTAGTTGCAGTCTTCTTGCCTCGATTTTAGTGGTGAGCATCGGTAAGTCGTTATAGAGCTCGACATTCATCATGTGCCGTTGCCAACTCATGTCAAGAGCCATCCGGAGCATTCGTGTATAGCAACCATCTAGAGACTTTCGCATAATCTTGGTGAGTGTCTACGTCTCGCATCCGTACGTGAGAATAGACTCTATGACTACTATGAAAATCCTCTTTTTAAGCCCTCTGGTCAGGTTCGACTTCCAGATTTCCTTCATGTCGTTCATAGCCCTCCACGCCAGTGCCTTCCGTATCTTTATGTCCTTCTCCGAACTCATCATTCTTGACCCAAGTACTTGCAGTCAAAGACTACTAGGCCTGAGTCGATGTAGTAGTAGTATGTACTCTGTTACTAAATTTTACTTTTAACCTTGCACTTTTTGAGTTAAGTTCTTTACCACTGGGTAGCATAGTGGTGCAATGCCACGCAATTCCAGGATCCTGTTGTCAGCTACTTACTGTGTGAAGTTTGCACGCTCTCCTGGTGAGCACATTAGTTTTCTTCAGGTGATTCAATTTCCTCTCACATCCCAGAGCCCTGCGGTCTGGTCAGCTAAATAGTCACTTCAAATTGCCCTGGCTATAATTTGGTGTTAGAAGAATTTGGAGGGAGATGCTGGGAATGTAAGAGAGAATAGATTATATGCAAAATAAGTGAGGAAATAGAATGGTGTGAGAGCTGGAATTAACTCCATGGGCTGAATGGTCACTTTCTGTATGGTAAGGAAATATTACAACAAAACATCTGTTAAAACATTTATTCTTAACTTTTTAATGTTATTGGGATATGGCTCGCCTATATCCTTGTCAGTCAGGCCCAAACACGTTGCTGTGCGTGAGGTCAAGGGGATTCAGTCAGCTGCAGAGTTGCAGTTGAGATCTGACCCACCTATAACTCCAAGCCCACAGCAATGTGGTTTGCTCTCTGAAGTGGCCAAGCAAGCCACTCAGTTGAAGGCAGATTACCATGTCTGATTAGAGATGGGCATCACATGCTGGCCCTACCACACAAGTGATGAAAAAAATGATAATTACTTCTTGTGGGTGTGCATTGAGCAGATTTCAAACAATTGATCAAAGGTGAAGCCTTGGAACATGTTTTTACATTTGAGGAATGATGGTAATGATGCTAAGAGATTGTCGTAGTTGGTGGGGCTGACGCATCTCTGAATTGGCCTCTTATGGGGAAGAGTTGGTGGCACAGTTACACAGCTGCTACTGTTGCTGCCGTACAGCTCCAGTGAACCAATTCCAGTCTTGACCTTTGGGTCTGTCTGAGTGGAGTTTGCATGACTAAAAGGGTTTCCTCCCACATTCCAAAAATGCGTGGATTGATAGATTAAATTGCACATAGCGTGCAGTTGAGTAGAATCTGAGAATGAGATATCTGGGAGAGAGATGTAGTGTCGAGAATGGAGGGGCTAATGTAAAGTTAGGAAAAATCAAAGAGAAAAGCAGTGGTAAATGGGGTCGTCCTGTGAGCCAGCATAGATTTGATGGACTGAAGTGTCCTCCAACTGTGGAATAAAGAAATATGGAGATATCAGTTTAAAGTTCAATGTTCAAAGTAAGGTTATTACCAAAGGACATATATGTCATCACATATTATCCTGAGATACATTTACTTGTGGGCATTCATAATAGAACAAAGAAATGTAATATAATCAATGAAAAACTACACAGCATGTAAGTGCCATTACAAAGAAGTAGAAGTGCTACCTTGCCTTCTTTGTAATGGCACTTACATGCTGGTCCTCGGACAGATCTTCTGATGGGATAACGGCAAGGAATTTAAAGTTACTAACCATCTCCATTTCCGATCCCCTAATGAGGACTGGCTCGTGGACCTCTGGTTTCTTCCTCCTGTAGTCAATAATTGTTGTCGTCGTTGAGTGCCGTTGAGTCGACATGGCAGCCTTATGAATAGTGCAGTTGTCCACAGGGTCTTCGTGGCAAGGTACAGAAGTAGGCTGCCAGGCCTTCTTTCCGCGCAGTTACTGCCGCTGCCCGGGTTGGAACCCGGCTGGATTTGAACTCAGGATCATCCGCCTCAAAGTCCAGTGCTGATACCACTACACCACCAAGTGGCCAATTAGCTCTTTGGTTTTGCTGATGTTGAGTGAGAGGTTGTTGTTGTGGCACCACTCAACCAGATTTTCAATCTGGATGGACCCCCAGTTGCCACTCAGGTCCCTAGATAAGGACCCAAAAGGTAACTTCTTCTTGCAGAGGGTAGTAGGTGCTTCAAGTGAACTGCCAGCTAAAGTTTTAGACAGGTTCAATAATAGCATTTAAATATATTTGGATAAGTACATGGACAGGAGGTACCTAGAGCGATGTGTGTCAAACATGTGCTAATGGAACTAACAAGGCTGGTATGGATAAGTTGGGCCAAAGGGTCTATTTCCATATTGTACTTCTCTTTGACTTCAACATCTGAAGTTTTTTGAATTTCAATTTTCATAGAATTGATCTCACTTCTGCTTTAAGAACAACATCTCTGAAAAAAGATCTGCTGCCCCTCTATCCAAAATGAAGTCCGTCTGTTTTCTTTGCCATGTTCCATTTTCTAGGGAGGGAAGTGGGCAGTAGTATAGTGATTAGTGCATCAATTTACAGTAAGATCACAGTTCATTTCCCATAGCTTTTTGTAAAGACTTTGCATGCTCTCCCTGTGACCGCGTGGGTTTCCTCCAGATGCTCTGGTTTCCTCCCACATCCCAAAGATATATGGGTCAAGGTTAGTGAGTTGTGAGCTTACTACGTTGGTGCCTGAAGCATGGCAACACTTTGCAGGCTACCCAGCAGAACCCTTACTGATTTGATTTGAAACAACCAAAGTACTGTACTGTATGTTTTGATGTACATGCGTGACAAATAAGCTAATCTTTAAAAAAAAATCTTTATCTTTAGTTCTGATGAGGCCTCTTCAGTCTGAAATGTTGACTCTTATTATCCTTGCAGAGTTACTGCCTGATCTGCTATTTCCAGTTTTTCCTGTTCTTTGCATTTGACTGGTAAAGGAAGCATCGAAGGTCTGATCCAAGTTCCCCAAGTATCAGCCGTTCTGATATGATGCAGAAAATCTTCAAGGTAAATCCCCCGCAAAAGTATCCTGATCTGTCTCCCTTTAGTGCTTTACGAGGCTGACCATGTTGCATATCGACTCCAGCTCCCAGAAAACCTCGATCTACTGCAGTTGCCTACCACTGAAACAGGTCTTCCCTGGCCCTACAGTCATCTCTGGGTCATTGGGCATTAAAGATACCTATGCTAGACTATTGTATATTGACTACAGCTTCAGTAACATAATTCCAAGCAAATTCATCTTCAGACTCCTTGACCTGGGACTCCGCATCTCCTTGACTCCATCTAAGTTGGATCTTTGACCTCTTAACCAACAAATTAACCAACCAACTGGCGGGAGGAGAAGATGACAGCGCGACATAGCGCACATAGCCTCTCCGGTGAAATGATATCGTATCTGTTCAGTAGGGGCCGTGCACAATTCTGATTTGATGGAGACAGCTGTGAGAGCACGGAGGAACTTCTGGAGTAACTTCTGAAATGCCCGGTTCACTGCCGCTGCTACCGTGCGATCGAGAATCTCCGGAGGGAAGGCCCCAAAATCCTCAGCTTTGCCTGCTGCTGGCGGCTGGGACTGGGGTTGAAGCATTCGGCAGAGATGGTGCTCGGTGCTCGGTGTCGGAGCTCGAAGTTTTCGGATGACTCAGAGTCGGACTGTGGTCGGGTATGGCAGGGAGAGTTTTCTTCCTTCTCCCATCTGCATGAAATGTGGGACTTTCGAGAGACTTTGAACTTTTTTTACCGTGCTCATGGCCTGGTCTTCATCAAGTTACGGTATTGTTCACACTGTTGTAACTATATGTTATAATTATGTGGTTTTTGTCAGTTTTTCAGTCTTGGTCTGTCCTGTGTTTCTGTGATATTACACTGGAGGAATATTGTATAATTTCTTAATGTATGCATTACTAAATGACAATGAAAGAGGACTGCGTGTCCTCATAATCTAAAAAAAATTGCAATCATAAGGAGCAAACACATCTGCCACAATTATCCTCAAAGGGCTGTGTCTTTACCCCCACCCCTCCCTACTTCACTCCCTACATACTCACAACTGTATGGCCATTCTCTGCTCTAATTCCAGCAATAAGTTTGTGGTTGACACCACTGTAGTGAGCTGAGTCTCAAATAATGGTGAGTCAAAGCATAGGAAGGAGATAGAGGGCCTAGTGACATGGTGTCATGATAACGAAACAGTTGGTTTTGTTGATCTCAGAAAGAGGAATGGTGCATATGCTCAGCATCAAAAGTACTGAGGGAGAGAGGATTAAGAGCTTCGAGTTCCTTGGAATAAACACATCACCAACAGTTTATTGGAGGAGCAGGCCTTAGTCATCTGTCAAAAACTTCTGAAGAAAGAGGTCTTCTGGATGTCATTCATGTCATACCATTACCTTCTTTGAGGCCTTGGTGACGCTCAGAGCCTGCCTCACTGTTTGACTATTGAGACCACCTGGGCCTGTGTCATTGGGTCTCTGGACTGGGACAAGAAATAATTTTGGAGAACTGTTGGTGAATGAGGGTAGCAGGCCCAGTCAGGAAAACTCAGATCATTACATCCTATCAATGAACCGGCAAATGAAACGGGTCAATGGAAAAGAGTGGCTTATTTGTGGACAACAATCTCTTGGAGTTTGTATAATCAGAGCAGGATAGCTAAGTAAAAGAGATGTAAAACTGCATCCTTGCAATCGATAAATAGATAAACAGATACCAGGCTGAATCAAAGTTCTACCAAATACTTGTCCTTATCCTTTTACTCAAATAATTTCTAGAATTTAGCAAATGAATGGTATCAGGGTTTTCTGCATTCTCTCACTATTGAATCGTAAACCCATTCATAATAAGAATGGCTATGATTTGTCTACAACTGTCACACTGCAAAAAATTACCATATGCCATGCTGATACCGTGTAATATTTGCATGGCTTAAAAATTACTAGTTTGCTGCATGGGTTTGATATATAGTACTGTGCAGAAGTCTTAGGCACGTACCTATAGCTAGGGTGCCTGACGTTTGCACTGTGCTTATATTATGTCTTTCCAGTTACCAATTACTTAATACTACTGAGCTAATACAAAGATAAGTACTCTTATTTCTGTTTCCCAACCACCTTCCTGTTTTAACTAATATACAATACTGTGCAAAAGACTTAGCTATACATATGTATCTAAAACTTTTGCACAATACTGTAAAATGCACAACAAAATATATTATTTAGTTATTGAAATACAGTGTGGAATAGGTCCTTCTGGCTCTTTGAGCCCCGCCACCCAGGAATCCCCTGAGTTAATCCTAGCCTAATCATGGGACAACTTACAATGCCCAATTAACCTACTAAACCAGTATGTCTTTGAACTGTGGGAGGGAACCGAAGCACATGGAAGAAACTCACACGGTCATGGGGAGAAAATACAAACTCCTTACAGGCAGCAATGGGAATTGAACTCAGGTCACTGGTATTGTAAAACGTTGTGCTAACCACTGTGTTACCATGCCGCACATAACTCTTAAGTATCATTCTTTATTTAAATGCACATATTTTGAGCTAAACTGTAATTGATGCAATTCTTTTTAAAATCTTTTTGCTGAATGTCATTGTGGAGAAGGTGTGAACACCATGAACATTGCAGCTTTTTGCTGTAAAATTCCAATGAGGTCAGCCATAACTGAGTCATTCCTGTTTCTATTTATTTATTTGTTTGTTTAGCGATACAGTGTGGAGTGGGCCTTTCCAGCCCCTCAAGCCACGCCACGTCAGTGACACCCCCCCCCGCCCCCACAAACCCGATCACAGGACAATTTACAATGACCTATTAACCTTCCGGAGAAAACCCACAGCATCCGCATGAGGACACACAGAGACTCTTTGTAGAATGATGCTGGAATTGAACTCCAAACTCTGGAACACCCCAAGCTCCTGACTGTGACACAGTTTCCTTTATTTTCCGCTTAGAAGAAGTACGACAAGATCTCCATTGTGGCCGAGTGATTTTTTTTATTCCTCCAGTGTAAGTCCCATGCCCAGCTAATGACAAAGATTGGCATTGGAAGAACAGCCAGTTGTATAAACCTCTGTCAATTCATCATTAAATAAATTCACAAAATAAAAACATGGTCCATAGTGCCTGCGCTGCTAAGGATAATTTGAAGCAAAATTGAGAGACGTGGGAGCAGTAATAACTACAACAAGCAAAAGAAGATCAAAGAATTAACATCAAAGCACTTGCACTGAAAAGACAAACACATTAGAAGTCGTTATTAATCCCAAATTGATTGGCACATTCAGAATATCTAGTATCATCAATTACCAACTAATGATTACGTAACTGCATTGCCCTGACTTTAAGAGCTCTGGTTCCTCTACAGTAAAACATACAAATGATAAATGGAAGAGTAAAGGGGCAAGTACATGCTACATTCTCTCAGCTAAACTAAAGTTATCAGTTTCCCCTTGTGGATTTATTCTGGAGCCAGGGAATGAGTCTTGAAGGCAGAGGCCAGCGATGAATGTAGAGGAAGGGTCACAATCTCCTGGCTTTGAGCAACCTCTCGATCTCTCTCCCTTGGGGTTATCAGTGATTGTAGTCTGAATGAGAAACGTATTACTTTACAGATTTGTAGTAACTGACAATAAGAGGCAGATCATGAGTAGGAGGCTAAGCAGACATTGAATTACCAAGATGGCTACCTTGTGACTAATGTTCACTCAACTTTCTATTTGCTTATTATCTCTCTACAGCAAACAGCAGTTTCTGACTTTGGCTAATTAACATAGGCTCCATTCACACAAAAATAATTATGCATCAATTGCACCACTAAATGTCCAGATATTCAATGAAAACCTCATCTGTATACAATGTGAAGGACTTAAATTGAGATCTGGATTAAAGTCAAAATGCTTGCGGATTTTTCTTATCATTTAAACAGGACATTGCATAACATTTTTTGGAAATTGCTAAGAGGATGACATGGTTATGGTGATATTTTAGATGGGGAAACAATAATTAAAATAAATATCTCTGAATGCTGTCCAAACTTAGCAATGCAATAATTTAAACAAGCATCACTATAAACAGGTTCAACTTCAAGATTAGATATTCATTTATTATCAAAGAATGTATAAATTATACCATCTCGAGGTAGGCACAAAGCAAGAAACCCAAAAGAACCCAATTAAAGAAAAAAGAGAATAAAAATAAAAATAAAAGATAAACAGTTGATGCACAGGAAAAAGAAAAAATACAAATCATGCAAACAATTGAAGTGAACAAAAGCATTCTGAAGCAGAACACTAAACTTCTAAAACAGACCCATATTTTATTTTATGAGGTTAACTTGGCAATCTGTTCAAAGAGCGAACAAACCAATTCAGGAATTAGCAGTTATTATAGTAATACAGTAATATGACTCTGAACAGTTATCACAAAAGATTCTGCAGATGATGGAAATCTAGAGGAACACATACAAAATGCTGGAGCAACTCAGCAGTCTAAGGCAGCATCTATGGAAAGGAACAAACAGTTGATATTTCAGACCAAAGAGTCCTGATGAAAGGTCTCAGCCTGAAATGTTGACTGTTTATTCCTTTCTGCAGATGCTGCCTGTCCTGCTGAGTTCCTCCAGCATTTTGTATGTATCATGATAGGAAGATTTGAAAAAAAGACATATTAGGAGCATCAACATTTCAGCAGTTTTATTTGATGCTGCATCATTTAAAACACAAAAAAATCTCAGAACCTGGACTAGATTAGGTTTTCCACACAAATAGTTGGCTGTATGCACTCTTGTGGGAAAGGAAGGTTGAGCATGGGAGAATGGATTAGGAACTCCGAAAAAGTCGGGTGCGTCTATAGAGCTGTTATATCATGTTATTGTTGTGCTTCACTGATTTGCATTCTTCATAAGAATATTTTATTCCAACACTGTCTCTAATTCTGAGGATAGCCAATATCCTGGGCATGGTAATAAAGGCAGGGTCCATTGGGGTTCATCATAGTCAGTTGATATAAGGGCCAAATCGTTGCAGTTTATACCATCCTGTGATTATCCAGGGCAAGATTGGATTTTTTTTTGTGTGTATGCTGAGCTATAATCCAAAAGCTAAGCATTGCAAGTATTGGAAATCTGAACTGAAATGAAGCAGAACATTCTCAGCTGGTCAGGCAGCATCTGCAGAGGAAGAAGAGAGTTATCTTTTCAGACTGATCACTCCTTATACAATCAGATAAAAGGCTTCCGGGCTGCTGATGAAAGGTCATTTACCAGAAATGTTATTTCAATTTCTCTCTCAGTGGATGCTGCTTAATTGTCTATTTTGTTATTAAGATGCAATAAATTCTTAGAAACCTCTCTGCTTTTAAAAGTCTAATTTAATTATGTGCTGCAGATTGCAATCTCCCCTTGATAAATATTTCAAAGTAAAGTATAATGAATTTTAGTATTTTATTTAAAGACGCAAGAGATATAAGAAGGCCACTGGGCTGCAGGAGCCTGCAACACCATTATGCAAAATTAAAAGATTCAAAGTACATTTATTATTAATATATGTATGCAGTATAGAACCCTGAATTTCACCTTTCCACAGACAGCCACGAAACAAAGGGAACAATGAAATCCTTTCAAAGAAAAGCATCAAACCCCCAACACACAAAAAAAATGAAGTTGCACAAATGGCAAAAAAAAAGTTAAAAAGGCAGAATATCAAACACAAAATTGAAGGGAGTCCAGGCATATTCAGTTCTGATCAGTTCTAGTTCATGCCTGGCTTTCTACCTCAATATTTTCCTGTCCTATTCTCTTAATAGTTGATTCATTTAAAATCTAGAGAGCTACTAATTTTATGCTAGAAAGGTTGTTTCTGATATTTCACCTCTTAATATTAAACAGTTGTAATCTTCATTTCACATCCTGGACAATTGGAATTGGAATTGATTTAGCATAGCAGTTAGCATAATGCTTTATAGTGCCGGTGATCAGTGATCAGGGTTCAATTCCCATCGCTGTTTGTAAGGAGTTTGTAAGTTCTCTCTGTGGCTGCATGGATTTCCTCCGAGTGCTCCAGTTTCCTTCCACATTCCAAAGAAGTATGAGTTAGTGTTAACAAGTCCACTGACTGTAAAAGGTAAGAAGAGAGAATATGACCCAATCTTCATACGGGTGTCAAAAGTGGAGAGAGTGACCAATTTCAAGTACCTGTGTGTCAATATCTCTGAGGATCTAACCTGCTCCCAACAAATTGATGCAGCTACAAAGAAGGCAAAACAGCAGCTGTATTTCATTAGTACTTTGAGGAGATTTGGTTTGGTACATAAAACACTTGAAAACTTCTACATCTGTACCATGGAGAGCATCCTGACAGGCTACATCACCGTCTGATATGCGGGGTGCTACTGCACAGGATCGAAAGAAGCTACAGAAAGTTGTAAAATTAGTCAGCTCCACCATGGGTACTAGTCTCTGTAAGATCCAAGACTTTTTCAAGGAGTGGTGTCTCAGAAAGGCAGCATCCATATTAAGAACCCTCCATCACCCAGGACATGTCCTCTTTTCATTGTTACCATCAGGAAAGAGGTTCAGGAGTCTGAAAGCACACACTCAGTGATTAGGGAACAGCTTCTTCCCATCAGCCATCAGATTCCTAAATGGGCGTTGAACCCATGAACATTACCTCCCTTTTTTATATTATTTCTGGTTTTGCACTACACTACTCTTTCTATTTTTTTATATACAGTATTTCTGTTTTTGCACATTTTTAATCTATTCAATATATATAATTGATTTACTTGTTTATTTTTTTCTGCCTGCTAGACTATGTATTGCATTGAACTGCTGCTGCTAAGTTAACAAATTTCACGTCGCATGCCGGTGATAATAAACCTGATTCTGATACTGATTCTGACCAGTTCTAATTTAACTCTTTAAAACACATTTATATACTTACTGTAATTCATTTAGATTATGAGGACACGTCCTCTTTTATTGTCATTTAGTATTGCATGCATTAAGAAATGATACACTATTCCTCCGGTGTGATATCACAAAACACAGGGCAGACCAAGACTGAAAAAACTAACAAAACCACATAATTATAACATATAGTTACAGCAGTGCAACAATACCATAACTTGATGAGGAACAGGCCATGGCACAGTAAAAAGTTCAAAGTCTCTTCGAATGTCCCACATCTCACGCAGACGGGAGAAGGAAGAAAACTCTCCCTGCCATGCCCGACCACAGTCTGACTCTGAGTCGTCTGAAAACTTTGAGCTCTGAACAGCACTCTGACACCGAGTACCAAGCACCATCTCTATCCGAACGATTAGACCTCAATCTTGGTCGCCAGCAGCAGGCAAAGCCGGGGATTTTGGGGCCTTCCCTCCAGAAGATTCTGGATCGTCCACTAACAGCATCAGAGAACCAGCCTCTCAGAAATTTCTCCAGATGTTCCTCTATTTATATTTTTCCAAGTTTATCATGTATTGCATTGTTCTGCTGCTGCTAAGTTAACAAATTTCATGACATATGCTAGTGATATTAAACCTGATTCTGATAAGTTGTGAGCATGCTATGTTGCTGCTGGATGCAGGGTGATACTTGTAGGATGCCTCCCTCACGTATTTGGGCTATGTTAGTCTTTGATGCAAAAATGACACATTTATATATATATATATATATATATATATATATATATATATAGATGAATATGTGACAGAAAAAGCTAATCTTGTCACGCGTAATAAGTGAAGATATAGTGTAAAGTCCTTACTTGCATCTATTCAGACATATACTCAGTGGCCATTATATTAGGTACACCAGTACACCTGCTTGTTAATCAGCCAATCATGTGGCAGCAACTCAGTAGTTCGGCCATCTTGGTGACAGTTCTATTGCTGGGTGCTGAGAATGCCTGAACTTATGCCTACTGGCAATCCAACTTGGAATTAATGAACCCTTGACCATAAAAATCTCTGTGGCGGCTCCCTTGAATCGAAAGTTGAGCATGTTTGAAATTTTGAATTTTCGGCTTTTTTTTTCTCCAATGGCGTTCAGAGAGGCGGGACTGCACAGGCGTGTGACGTCAGGCAGTGCAGCGTGGCAGATTTAAAAGGGAAGAAATCCTGCTTCGCGTTTGATTCGAAGAAGGAAGTCTGAGAGTCGTAGCGGGAGAGCGGAGGAAGACATTTTTAAAATTTCCGGGTTTTTTTTCTCCAACGGCGTTCAGAGAGGTGGGACTGCGCAGGCGTGTGACGTTGGGCAGTGCCGCGCGGCAGATTTAAAAGGAACAGAGCCTCATACAGCGGGCAGCGGAGTTTGCGGGCGGCGGAGTGAGCCGGGAGCAGAGTGAAGACTTAAGGGCTTCGGCTCAACGGGCTTAGGCAGAAATGGGCAAGGCGAGGAAGGTTTGGTATTCATTTTCTGTTGTTATTTGAGGAGAGGGGCAGTATGAGTGTGAGGGCAGTTTGTTGTTCTCGGTGTCGGATGTGGGAGGCCCTGGAGTCTCCAGGCCTCCCGGACGTCTACATCTGCGCCAAGTGCATCGAGATGCAGCTCCTAAGGGACCGCATTATGGACCTGGAGCTGCAGCTCGATGACCTACGTCTGGTCAGAGAGAGTGAGGAGTTGGTAGAGAGGAGTTACAGGCAGGTGGTCACACCGGGGCCACAGGAGGCAGACAAGTGGGTCACGGTTAGGAGAGGGAAGGGGAAAAGTCAGGTAATAGAGAGTACCCTGGTGGCTGTGCCCCTTAACAATAGGTACTCCTGTTTGAGTACTGTTGGGGGGGACAGCTTACCTGGGGGAAGCGACAGTGGCCGTGCCTCCGGCACAGAGTCCAGCCCTGTAGCTCAGAAGGGTAGGGAAAGGAAGAGGAGGGCAGTTGTGATAGGGGACTCGATAGTAAGGGGGTCAGATAGGCGATTCTGTGGACGCAGTCCAGAGACCCGGATGGTAGTTTGCCTCCCTGGTGCCAGGGTCCGGGATATTTCTGATCGTGTTCAAGATATCCTGAAGTGGGAGGGTGAGGAGCCAGAGGTCGTGGTACATATAGGTACCAATGACATAGGTAGGAAAAGGGAAGAAGTCCTGAAAGGAGAATATAGGGAGCTAGGAAGGGAGTTGAGAAAAAGGACCGCAAAGGTAGTAATCTCGGGATTACTACCTGTGCCACGCGACAGTGAGAGTAGGAATGCGATGAGGTGGAGGATAAATGCGTGGCTGAGGGATTGGAGCAGGAGGCAGGGATTCAAGTTTTTGGATCATTGGGACCTCTTTTGGCGCAGGCGTGATCTGTACAAAAAGGACGGGTTACACTTGAATCCTAGGGGAACCAATATCCTGGCAGGGAGATTAGCGAGGGCTACTGAGGTGACTTTAAACTAGAATGGTTGGGGGGTGGGAATCAAATTAAAGAGGCTAGGCGAGAGGAGGTTAGTTCACAACAGGGGGATGGGAACCAGTGCAGAGAGACAGAGGGGTGTAAAGTGAGAGTAGAAGCAAAAAGTACTAAGGAGAAAAGTAAAAGTGGCAGGCCAACAAATCCAGGGCAAGCATCAAAACGGCCACTTTTCAACATAATTGTATAAGGGCTAAGAGAGTTGTAAAAGAGCGCCTGAAGGCTTTGTGTGTCAATGCAAGGAGCATTCGTAACAAGGTGGATGAATTGAAAGTGCAGATTGTTATTAATGATTATGATATAGTTGGGATTACAGAGACATGGCTCCTGGGTGACCAAGGATGGGAGCTCAACGTTCAGGGATATTCAATATTCAGGAGGGATAGACATGAAAGAAAAGGAGGTGGGGTGGCGTTGCTGGTTAAAGAAGAGATTAACGCAATAGAAAGGAAGGACATAAGCCAGGAAGATGTGGAATCGATATGGGTAGAGCTGCATAACACTAAGGGGCAGAAAACGCTGGTGGGAGTTGTCTACAGGCCACCTAACAGTAGTAGTGAGGTCGAAGATGGTATTAAACAGGAAATTAGAAATGTGTGCAATAAAGGAACAGCAGTTATAATGGGTGACTTCAATCTACATGTAGATTGGGTGAACCAAATTGGTAAAGGTGCTGAGGAAGAGGATTTCTTGGAATGTATGCGGGATGGTTTTTTGAACCAACATGTCGAGGAACCAACTAGAGAGCAGGCTATTCTAGACTGGGTTTTGAGCAATGAGGAAGGGTTAATTAGCAATCTTGTCATGAGAGGCCCCTTGGGTAAGAGTGACCATAATATGGTGGAATTCTTCATTAAGATGGAGAGTGACATAGTTAATTCAGAAACAAAGGTTCTGAACTTAAAGAGGGGTAACTTTGAAGGTATGAGACGTGAATTAGCTAAGATAGACTGGCAAATGACACTTAAAGGATTGACGATGGATATGCAATGGCAAGCATTTAAAGATTGCATGGATGAACTACAACAATTGTTCATCCCAGTTTGGCAAAAGAATAAATCAAGGAAGGTAGTGCACCCGTGACTGACAAGGGAAATTAGGGATAGTATCAATTCCAAAGAAGAAGCATACAAATTAGCCAGAAAAAGTGGCTCACCTGAGGACTGGGAGAAATTCAGAGTTCAGCAGAGGAGGACAAAGGGCTTAATTAGGAAGGGGAAAAAAGATTATGAGAGAAAACTGGCAGGGAACATAAGAACTGACTGTAAAAGCTTTTATAGGTATGTAAAAAGGAAAAGACTGGTAAAGACAAATGTAGGTCCCCTGCAGACAGAAACAGGTGAATTGATTATGGGGAGCAAGGACATGGCAGACCAATTGAGTAATTACTTTGGTTCTGTCTTCACTAAGGAGAACATAAATAATCTTCCAGAAATAGTAGGGGACAGAGGGTCCAGTGAGATGGAGGAACTGAGCGAAATACATGTTAGTAGGGAAGTGGTGTTAGGTAAATTGAAGGGATTAAAGGCAGATAAATCCCCAGGGACAGATGGTCTGCATCCCAGAGTGCTTAAGGAAGTAGCCCAAAAAATAGTGGATGCATTAGTGATAATTTTTCAAAACTCTTTAGATTCTGGACTAGTTCCTGAGGATTGGAGGGTGGCTAATGTAACCCCACTTTTTAAAAAAGGAGGGAGAGAGAAACCAGGGAATCATAGACCGGTTAGCCTAACGTCGGTGGTGGGGAAACTGCTGGAGTCAGTTATCAAGGATGTGATAACAGCACATTTGGAAAGCGGTGAAATCATCGGACAAAGTCAGCATGGATTTGTGAAAGGAAAATCATGTCTGACGAATCTCATAGAATTTTTTGAGGATGTAACTAGTAGAGTGGATAGGAGAGAACCAGTGGATGTGGTATATTTGGATTTTCAAAAGGCTTTTGACAAGGTCCCACACAGGAGATTAGTGTGCAAACTTAAAGCACATGGTATTGGGAGTAAGGTATTGATATGGATAGAGAATTGGTTAGCAGACAGGAAGCAAAGAGTGGGAATAAATGGGACCTTTTCAGAATGGCAGGCAGTGACTAGTGGGGACCGGCAAGGCTCAGTGCTGGGACCCCAGTTGTTTACAATATATATTAATGACTTGGATGAGGGAATTAAATGCAGCATCTCCAAGTTTGTGGATGACATGAAGCTGGGCGGCAGTGTTAGCTGTGAAGAGGATGCTAAGAGGATGCAGGGTGACTTGGATAGGTTGGGTGAGTGGGCAAATTCATGGCAGATGCAATTTAATGTGGATAAATGTGAAGTTATCCACTTTGGTGGCAAAAATAGGAAAACAGATTATTTTCTGAATGGTGGCCGATTAGGAAAAGGGGAGGTGCAACGAGACCTGGGTGTCATTATACGCCAGTCATTGAAAGTGGGCATGTAGGTACAGCAGGCGGTGAAAAAGGCGAATGGTATGCTGGCATTTATAGCGAGAGGATTTGAGTGCAGGAGCAGGGAGGTACTGCTGCAGTTGTACAAGGCCTTGGTGAGACCACACCTGGAGTATTGTGTGCAGTTTTGGTCCCCTAATCTGAGGAAAGACATCCTTGCCATAGAGGGAGTACAAAGAAGGTTCACCAGATTGATTCCTGGGATGGCAGGACTTTCATATGAAGAAAGACTGGATGAACTGAGCTTGTACTCGTTGGAATTTAGAAGATTGAGGGGGAATCTGATTGAAACGTATAAAATCCTAAAGGGATTGGACAGGCTAGATGCAGGAAGATTGTTCCCGATGTTGGGGAAGTCCAGAACGAGGGGTCACAGTTTGAGGATAAAGGGGAAGCCTTTTAGGACCGAGATTAGGAAAAACTTCTTCACACAGAGAGTGGTGAATCTGTGGAATTCTCTGCCACAGGAAACAGTTGAGGCCAGTTCATTGGCTATATTTAAGAGGGAGTTAGATATGGCCCTTGTGGCTAGGGGGATCAGAGGGTATGGAGGGAAGGCTGGTGCAGGGTTCTGAGTTGGATGATCAGCCATGATCATAATAAATGGCGGTGCAGGCTCGAAGGGCCGAATGGCCTACTCCTGCACCTATTTTCTATGTTTCTATGTTTCCATGTTGACTACAAAATCCAAGACAATGATTTTCACATCGTCTTGAACCAACAGTATAGTTTGCTATTTAATTGGGCTGAATTAGGTTGTTAGCCAACTGATTGGATCCAAAGAAACCATGTTCCCTTCTTGCATACCTGTACATAAATTTCACATCTGCTTCTCCAGCTTTGTATCTATCATACATGCTGTATCTAGTATGGACCCATTTAATGGGACAGAGTTGATGACTTTCATTAAAAAATAAGGAAGGAGGTTAAGTTATTGTTATTTTGGTTAATATCAATCTATTTTATTTGTCTGCATTTACTCAAAAAGGTTTAAATGAATTTATTATTTTATAGACTTCGCGACCACTTTATTAGGTACACCTGTACACCTGCTAGTTAATGCACGTATCTAATCAGCCAATCAAGTGGCAGCAACTCAGTGCATAAAAGCATGCAGACATGGTCAAGAGGTTCAGTTGCAATTCAGACCAAACATCAGAATAGGGAATAAATGTGATCTAAGTGACTATGATCGTGGAATGATTGTAGGTGCCAGGTTTGAGTATCTCAGAAACTGCTGATCTCCTGGGATTTTCATGCACAACATTATCCAGAGTTTACAGAGAATGGTGTGAAAAACAAAAGACATTCAATGAGAAGTAGTTTTGTGGGTGAAAACACCTTGTTAATGAGAGAGCTCAGAGGAGAATGGCCAGACTGGTTCAAGCTGACAGGAAGGTGACAGTAATTCAAATAACCACGGGTTACAATAGTGGTGTGCAGAACAGCCACAACATGTCGAACCGTGTAGTGGATGAGCTCCAACAGCAGAAGACCACAATTACACGTTATTAGGCACAGGAGCTAGTTAATAAAGTTGCCACTGAGTGTATAGTATTACAAATTTAAAAAAAACATAGTTTTTGTATGTTTGTGATCAACAGACATTGTGAAACAATAGTCAAAGTCAAAGTAAAATTTATGATCAGAGTAAGCCTGTGTTACACAATACTGCGTTGAGGTTAATTTTCTTATAGGTATTTGCAGAAAAATAAAGAAATACAATAAAATTTACAAAGATACTACACATGGACAAAGACTGACAAATAACTCGTGTGCAAAAGAAAACAACTTGTGCAAATAAAAGTAAATAATGCTGAGAAGATGAGTTGCAAAGATTCCTTGAAAGTGGATCTTTTAAAGACAGAGGTCCTGCTAACAAGCAGTTAGATTAGATTATGAAGACACGTAGTCCTCTTTTATTGTCATTTAGTAATGCATGCATTAAGAAATGATACATTATTTGATACAAAATGATACAAAACGCAGTACAGACCAAGACTGAAAAAAACTGACAAAACCACATAATTATGACATATAGTTACAAACAGTGCAGCAATACCATAACTTGATGAAGAAGTCCATGAGCACGGTAAAGTTCAAAGTTTCTCAAATGTCCCATATCTCACGCAGACGGGAGAAGGAAGAGAAACTCTCCCTGCCATGCCGACCACAATCCGACTCTGAGTCATCCAAAAACTTCGAGCTCTGATCAGCTCTCAGACACCGAGTACTGAGCGCCATCCGAACGATTCGACCTCCTTCTCAGTCGCCAAAAGCAGGCAAGGCCGGGGATTTTGAGGCCTACCCTCCGAAAGGAAGGTAGAAATCTTAGAAGGAAGTTCCAGAAATCTAGTTCTTGCTTACAAGCTGATCAGGTTTTTACATCTGTGGTGGGCAGTATGATGGTTAAGTATGGAAAGCCATGAGTCAAACACAATGTCTGGACTGAGTTCAGCATAATCTATCCCATTATTGTTGCTTTGTAGGCAAATGAATTTGCCAATCTGCACACAGGTAAGATACAAAGATCAACTATTTGCATTACAGTTATTTTGTTGTTATTTATAGGACGCTCACCTCCAGCAAAGACATTGTCAAAAGGCGATGCCTCAGAAAGCTGCCATCCATCATTAAGGAACAACACCGCCTAGGACATGACCTCTTCTCATTACTACCGTTAGAGTTGAGGGACAGGAGTCTGAAGATACACATTCAATGTTTCAAGAACAGTCCCCCCTCCCGCCGCCAGCAGATTTCCAAACAGAAAATGAAATCATGAACACTACCTCACTTACTTTTGCTCTTATTTTGTACACATACACAATATTTCCTGTTGTAACTTATAGTAATTTTTTATGCATTGTTCTGTACTGCTGCTGCAAATCAACAAATCTTAAACCTGATTCTGATAATAAGACTGATTCTGATTTTGACATTTTGATGATAAAGTGAACTGAATAATCTATTTTCAGTAAACAGTTTGACAAGGTCTTAGTGTATTATGTCATCTGGTAATGGCAGGTTTATAAAGGAACATTGCTTCAGTGCAGTACTAAAGCACTCAACCTATATTCCATGCATTGAGTGGACTTGGGCTTGGGAGCCACAGTTTTCTCAATCAAAGGTTAAGGATTAGTAACTGGGCCAAGGCAGCGACTGGTTGCTTTGTTGACCTTTCAAAATCCCACCACTGTGTGTATAGTTTAGTATCCAAGTTAGATTATTATCCAGCAACCAGACTTCTGGACCACTGATACAGAAACATGTATTTGGATCCAACTATTAACAGCAAAGTTTATTTTGCTCTGTGCTGAACTGTGGCTGAGGCTTTCAGCCTGCTCCAGCCACTCCAGGCTTCATGTCTGAGGACTCACTTTCATTCTAAATGCTATTTGCTTACTTTTATCGTTTGCACGATGTGTTTGTTATCTCACTCTGCACATTGGGAGTTTGTTAATGGGTTCTTTTGGGTTTCTTGCTTTGTGGCTGCCGGTAAGGAGATGAAACTCAAGGTTGTATAACGTATACATATACTTCGATAATCAACGTACTTTGAACTTTAAACTTGAACTTGAACTTCAAACAGCAGGGGAGTTTAACTTCAAAGAATTAAATAAATCGAGATTTAGAGCTGGTCTTAATAAAGGTAAACTTGGAACTAGTTTAGTGTTGTGAAAACACCTTTGATTTATTGATATCTTCCAAAGCAAAACATGAAGAAGGGACTCAGCCTGAAATATTGGCTGTTTATTCATTTCCAAACGCGTTGCCTGAGCTGCCGAGCTCCTCCCGCATTTTGCGTGTGTTGCTTTGAATCTCCAACATCAGCAGACGTTCTCATTTTTAAGCCCAATAGGAATTTTGGAGCTGGGAAGGGGGAAGGGGGCTGGCACAAAGTACAAAGTTCAAAGTACATTTATTATCTAAGTATGTATATATTATACGACCTTGTAATTTGTCTCCTAACAGGCAGCTATGAAACAAAGAAACCCTAAAAGAAGAAAGAATCAGAATCAGAATCAGAATCATGTTTATTATCACCGGCATGTGACGTGAAATTTGCTAACTTAGCAGCAGCAGTTCAATGCAATATATAATATAGCAGAGAGAGAAAAAAAATAACAATAAGTAACACCATAAAAAAGAGATACATGTAAAGAACAGGACAAAGTCTTTATTTCATTGTCTCATAATTCATGTAGCCAGGCTCTCAAACTGATCAATTAATAGCGTACAATCACCCAAGCTTGAACACTAGCTTTAAATTTACTTTAAGCTTTAACAGAAGTCTTCTGGAGATTCAGATAAATGACATCGTCCATTACTTTGGTCATCTCTTTAACAGCTGGTCTTCCTGTCAACATCAATAAGACCAAGGAATTGATTGTGGACTACATTTCAGGAAGGGGAAAGTCGATGGAACGCTCACCAGTCCTCATGGACGGGTCGGCAGTGGAAAGGGTGAGCAACTTCAAGTTCCTGGGTGTCAGTCTATCCCGGGCCCAACATATTGATGCATTTACGAAGAAAGCATGACAGCACCTATATTTCATTTGGAGTTTGAGGAGATTTAGTATGTCACCAAAGGCCCGAGCAAGTTTCTACGGAAGTATTGTGGGGAGCATTCTGACTGGTTGCTTCACCATCTGCATGGAGGCACGGAGGCACAGGATCAGAAAAAAACCTGCCAAGGGATGTAGGCTCAGTCAGCTACATCACGGCCATCAATCTCCCCAAGGTATCTCTCTCTAAGGTAGGCTGTCCGCCAAGACTACAGAGCGTAATCAAATCCTTCCACAACAACATGAAGGAGACTATGCAGTACAACGGCAGCCTTTCGGAGCTCTTTGGAGCTTTTTAAGAGTTGCGAGGTAATCATGCAGCTCTATAAAACTCTGGTTAGGCCGCACTTCGAGTATTGTGTCCATTTCTGGTTGCCTCACTATAGGAAGGATGTGGAAGCATTGGAAAGGGTACAGAGGAGATTTACCAGGATGCTGCCTGGTTTAGAGAGTATGCATTATGATCAGAGATTAAGGGAGCTAGGGCTTTACTCTTTGGAGAGAAGGAGGAAGAGAGGAGACATGATAGAGGTATACAAGATATTAAGAGGAATAGATAGAGTGGACAGCCAGCGCCTCTTCCCCAGGGCACCACTGCTCAATACAAGAGGACAGGCTTTAAGGTAAGGGGTGGGAAGTTTAAGGGGTATATTAGAGGAAGGTTTTTTTACTCAGAGAGTGGTTGGTGCCTGGAATGCACTGCCTGAGTCAGTGGTGGAGGCAGATAAACTAGTGAAATTTAAGAGACTACTGGACAGGTATATGGAGGAATTTAAGGTGCGGGGTTATATGGGAGGCAGGGTTTAAGGATCGGCACAGCATTGTGGGCTGTACTGTGCTGTACTATTCTATGTTCTATGTTGACATAAGCAGTTGTGTTAAGCAAGGCTGTGTTCTTGTCCCAATGCTCGTTGGGATCGTCTTTGTCCTTCTCCTGTTGGTACTGCAACAGAGGGGACCTACCTCCACACTAGATGAGAAGGCAGGCTTTTTAATCTCGTTCATCTAGGAGCCAAAACCAAACTGCGCAAAGCTAAGATCAGAGACATGTTGCTAGCTGATGATACAGTCACAACCCACAATCTGCATCACCTCCAGAGCTTGATAGGTCATCTTTCCCAAGCCTGCAAGGAATTTGGTCTATCATCCTGAAAAAGACAATTGTCTTGGGACAAGATATGGCGGCGCCGCCAGTCATTACCAGCAATAACTATAAACTGAATGCTGTTCATCAGTTCATGTGCCTGGGGTCCATTATTGGTAACAGCCTCTCCTTGGACACAGAAATCAACAAGCACATTGAGAATGCTGCATCAGCTTTTGCCTACCTCACCACACAAATCTGGGAGAACATCAAACTCTCAGTCAAAACAAAGATTGACATGTGCAACGCTTGTGTCACCAGCACACTGCTGTATGGCAGCGAGACATGGACATCATACGTTATGCAGGAGAGAAGGTTCAACACCTTCCACTTAAGGGGCCTTTGTCACATTTTGGACATCTCCTGGATAGAGAAAGTCCCCAATGCTGAAGTTCTTTCTCGTGCTGACCTTGTGGTGAGCACTCCCTGCTCAGGCAGTGTAGGATGCTGCATGCAAGATGGCTGCATCTCAAAAGATATCCTCTACAGTGAGCTGGATTCAGGCAAGAGAACCACTGGCCACCCACAAAACTGCACTACAAGGATGTCTGCAAGTGGGACATGAATGTGCTGGACATCGACATGGAATCCTGGGGGGAATTTGCAGTTGACTGCACCAGATGTGGAAACACACTGAAACAACACCTTAAGTCAGGTGAGGAAATATTCCTGAAAGCAATTTGGCTCTTATAAAAGAATACTGCATCCCCAGCAGAGCTGAGGATACTTATAGATACAACCTTTGCAACAGAGACTGCGACTCTCGCCTTGGTCTCATCAGCCACAGACAGTGCAGCACCAACAATGTAGATACAATAGCTAGGACACAACATCCACGGTCAACCTCGACCAACAGAGGCCCTCAAATTATTCTAAAGATCCGTTCAATATTCTAAAGATCTTAGCTCAAGGAAGTGACTAGACAGGGGTCAATGCTTAACGTAATGCTTAAATGACAGCATCTCTATATAATACTGTATTTCAAGAAAATGCATAAGTAGTTTTAGAAAAGAAAGTATCAAAATGTTTATCAGCTCTAAGTGAAAGCTAGTACCCCTGCAAAATCTCTGTAGTGATTGTGTACTTCATTGGTTGCATATCTGCCAGCCTTCGTTTTCCATGGTCAACACTACAATCAGAAATCAATAATTTCAGTCTGTTTAGCAATCACAAGATCCTGGAGGAAGTCATCTCATCAGGCGTCACCTATGGAGAGGAGTAAAGAGTCAAAGTGAGAAAGAGCAGGATTAGACACAATAATTCGAACATATTCTTTAAATGTTTAAAATAACTCCCGTGAGAAATATGGAGAGGGTGCGTGCACACCACCACATCTGTGTTTGTCTTGGCGAAGTCTGGGCATGTTCTATTACTATACAGATTTTGTGTTAGTGTTTGATTATGAGTGTGAAATAAAATGGTACTTCAGCACATTTTTGTCTATTTTCAGAATTTTTGGAGAGGCGATCTGAGTGTAGATCAACGCACTCTACAGCATTGTATGGTATGTCAAAAAGAAGAGAATTTCAGTTTCCAAGTACAATCAATATCACTGCTTTGATCACATTGGGTTAAAATCTCTGAATGGGGTATCACATAGAAGGAGATATAGAACCTCATGACCTCTATAGTGCACCACGCATTGGGATTGCAAAGCCTGCAAAGGTTTGTAGAGTCATGATAACATGAAATGAAACTATTCAGCCCTTCAAATTCCTGCAGGCTCCCTTTAAGTGAGGTTACGCACATCAGCTTTTTTGCCCGGACTACTTTCCTTCCTTATCCAACATACTCTTCAAGATCACAAATCATTGCAGGAAATCAGCAGGTCAGGTAGCATCTACGGAGAGGAGTAGACAGTCGAGGCTTCGAGTTGAGACCCTTCATTTGAACGGTCTGAGCTCAGTCTAGGTGAAGGGTCTTGACTTGAAATGTCAATGGTCTATTTCCCTCCATTGTTCCTCCAGCAGTTTGTGTGTTGCACCAGATTACAGCATATGCAGTCTTCTGTGCTCCAATGCCTTATTTTTAAATGACAGTTTTATTGAAAAGAAATAGCAACCAGACAGTTAGGGAACAAAGATAGCTAAACATTTCATCTATGGTAATTTCTTACCACCTGCAAAGTGCAGGTTTCAGTTAAAGCTAGTCACCATGTAACAAAGTGCAAATATCTTCTTAACAAGGCTGGACAGGAATATACAACAAAAAAATAGCTCTCTTGCTGTCTCATAGTCTTGTGATCTAATTTTCAATGCCTGAAATTAGTAACTTTCCCCTCTCTTCCCCAAGATGCTTTCAGTTTCCTAATTCAAAGAGTAAATCCCATTGTATACAATACGTTATCTTCAGATTGCTATCTTCAAAGACTTGGTCTATTAGCTAAACCGCATGTTGGTGCTAAGGGTGGGCCACAGAAAGAGGTTTGATAGAATTTCACCTGCTACACCATCAATTGCAGAGGCAATGCACCCATCTAATCTCCTTCCAGTTGTCACTCACACCCGTGTGGCAACAGAACATGCCCAGACTTTTACCAACACAAGCACAGATGTGGTGGTGTGCACACTATTTCCCCATATTTCTCACGGTAATTATTTTATACATTCAAAGAATGTGTTTGAATTATTGAGTCTAATCCTGCTCTTTCCCACTATTTGGTCTAAAACTGGTGGATTTTAATGAATTTTCAGACTGCGATTAATAAACCTCCCGCTGTTATATTCAGATTTTGTTTTCAGCTTGTGGACAAAGCTGGCAATCCAAACTCCACCCATAATGGACCACACAGATTTCAGAGACTAAGACACAAGTGTACAGGGTAACTGTCCAGTTGAAATGGTAATAATTGGGTCGATAGGTAACAACCCCAAAGCACAGGAGATAAAAATACCAGCCATTGTAAAACGGAGTTTTGCAGCTCAGAAAGGTTGCAGGCACAGTCTCAATGTTATTAACTGGGATCAGCAAGGTTGGGAATATTCACCGCTCCTAAGGGGAATAGAAACTTAGTCTTCTGTTCTGATTGTTATTTTATTCCTTTTGCTGGAGTATATCTAGGCATGTCTTGCCATAGGATAGGATCTTATTCATTTGCAGGTCCTGCCGTAAATAAATGGCCAACTTATTGCCTAGGGTCAAATTGAATAGGGATAGTTTTAGAGAGGAGACATACTTCCTAGCATTTAGGGCAACAATCAAGGTCCTCCGTTTCTGGCAGAGTTCAGGGCTTCCTTCATCTTGTCTGTAGCTTGGTTTTCACTACTGTCAGTCATGCAAATTCTGGCTGGAGACTCAGGAATATCACTGCATGCAGATGTAGAAGGATTCTTCATTGCTGGTCCCATAATAATTTTGTTTTTCCAGTCGGGGTTGTTAGCCCTGAGTTGAACTCCCAAACCTGTTGGACCATTCTCAGTCTGGCCTCGACCCTTTGACCTGTTTGGCATAGGTGACCTTACCCAGAGCCAAAGCACAAAGCCCTGACTCCAGCCAATATAGCTCTCCAGGTCACTGAGGCATGCAAGCCTCCAAACCACAACAAGGTTATGGTCCTCTTGGACGTGAAGGAGGAGAGGAAGGTTTATAATCTCCTGGTTCTGAGCAATTTCTCAAAACCTCTACCTCTGTCAATGACAGTAGTCACAGTGATAAATATCACAGCAGCGCGCGCGGCCACTTCGGTGGTGATGTCCGTTATCTGTCAAGTCGGGGACTGTGCACAATTCTGATTTGATGGAGTGGACGTGAGAGTATGGAGGAACATCTGGAAAACTTCTGAAATGCCCGCTTCGCTGCTGTTGCTACTCTGTGGTAACCGGAATCTCCGGAGCAGAAGGCCCCGAAATCCTTGGCTTTGCTTGTTTCAGCAGCCGGGGCAAGGTCGAAGGTGCTCGGCAGAGGCTGGCGCTCGGGAGGCTGTATCGGAGAGGCTGGTCGGAGGCTCGAAGTTTTCGGACGGATGGACTCAGTGTCAGCTGTGGTCGGCTGCTTCAAAGGCATCGGCAAGTCGATGGTGCCTGGAGGTTTATGGCAGGGAGTTTCTCCCTTTTGCCGCTGCTATCGGGGACTTGGGAGTCGATCGACTCGGGGACTTTTGAGACTTTATTTACCGTGCCCATGGTTTGTTCTTCATCAAATTATGGTATTGCTTTGCACTGCTGTAACTATATGTTATAATTATGTGGTTCTATCAGTGTTAGTCTTTGGTTTATCCTGTTTTCTGTAATATCACTCCGGAGAAACATTGTATCATTTCTTAATGCATGTATGCATTTCTAAATGACAATAAAAGAGGACTGAGTGTTCTCATAATCTAATATATTATAAACATGTTGCTGTACAGACATTGAGATGGTACAGTGATGCAACAATTACAACTAATACCTCATGGCTCCTATGACCATATTCAGTCCTGACCTTCAGTGCTAACTGTGTGGAATGCGTATGCTCTCTCTGTAACACTGTAGGTTTCATGCTATGTCATATGACATGGGTAATCGTGGTCCCATGACCATGATTAATCTTAGCAAATTTTTCTACAGAAGTGATTCTGGGCAGTGTCTTTACAAGGTAGGTGACCACAGCCATTATCAATACTCTTCAGAGATTGTCTGCCAGGTAGCAGTGGTCACATAGCCAGAATTTGTGATATAAGACCATAACACCATAAGATATAGGAGCAGAATTAGGCCATTTGGCCCATTGAGTCTGTACTGCCATTTCATCATGGCTGATCCAATTTTTCTCTTAGCCCCAACTTGCTGCCTTCTCCCCATTTCCCTGCATGCCCTGACCAATCAAGAACCTATCAATGTCTGCATTAAGGATACATAAAACTTGGCCTCCACCTGTGGCAAAATATTCTATAGATTCACCACTCCCTGGCTAAAGAAATTCCTCCTCAATTCCATTCTAAAAGGAAGCTCGTCTATTCTGAGACTGTGTCCTCTGGTCTTAAATTCTCCCTCCATAGGAAACATCCTCTCCACATCCACACTGTCAAGGCCTTTTATCATTTGATATGTTTCAGTGAGGTCGCCCCTCATTCTTCTGAACTCCAGAGAAGACAGGCCCAGAGCCATCAAACTGTTTTCATATGACAAGCCATTCAATCCTGGAATCATCTCTGTGAACTTCCTTTGAACCCTCTTCAGTTTCAGCACATCCTTTCTTAGAAAAGGGGCCCAAAACTGCTTACAATACTCCAAGTGAGGCCTCTCCAGTGCTTTATAAAGTCTTAACATTACATACTTGCTTTCATGCGCTAGTCCTCTTGAAATTAATGCTAATGTCACATTTACCTTCCTCACCACAGACTCAACCTCTAAATTAACCTTTAGAGAATCCTGCACAAGGGTTCCCAAGTCTCTTTGCACCTCAGTTTTTTTTTGTATTTTCCCTCCATCTGCTCGTACGACCATCCGCCACCTGCCCCCATGGCTTCACAGGACCCTGATCGGAGTTGGTGGAGGAGTGCTAAGCAGGTGCTACACCTTGCCCAAACTGATACTGTCGGCTAGCAGAGGAAAGAGGTGCTACCTCCTTTGATGAAGATGCATCTCCACCCTGCCACCCATGAAGATATGTGTGGGTTAATTGGCTACTGTAAATTGTCCCTACTGTGTAGGTGAGTGGTAGAATCTGGGAGGAGTTGATAGAAATCTGAAGAGAATTAAACAAGGAATGAGGGTAGGATTGGTGTTAAGGATGTTTGTTGGTTGTCATGGTTCTGTGGGCTGAAGGGCCTAGTTCTATGATGCTCTGTGAGCTTATGAATCACAGGTAATAAGAAGCAAATTAGATCCCAGATCAGAATCATATTCTGAATCAGGTTTATTACCAAAGATTGAAAGGTCATTTATTATAAAAGTATGCATACAGAATACAACTCTGAAATTCATCCTCCCGCAGGTAGCCATGAAACAAAGAAACACCGTGGAACCTGTTCAAGAAAACATCAAGCACTCAATGTGCAAAAAAAAGAACAAATTGCGCAAACGGCAAAAAAACGAGCGGACAAAACATAGAATATCAAACATCAAATTAATGGTATTCAGTTTAGTTATATGATGAGAGTTCTGTCTTATATGATGTGAAACGGTGTTTTTTGGCAATAGTGAAGTGCAAAGACTTAAAGTTGCTACAAATTTCAACATAAATAGTGCAAAAAACAATAATAAAGTAGTTGATGGTTGACAAATCAGAATGAAATCAGAATCAACACTGATGGAATTGGGCTACTCTATATACAAACAATACATAGAAACAATAAAATAAGAGATTTTGCCGATGCTGGAAATCAAGAGCAACATATCATTGAAACAATGCCTTTGGTTCTGTTGTTATTGGGGATCATGTTGCTTCCCATAATGAGAAGAGACATTAATATCTTACCAGTCAAATGGGTCCTCATCCAAATATTATTCAAAGAGGGAAAGCAGATGAAGAAAACCTATCAAACTATTTATTTTTTTTCCATGGGTACCAACATCACCTAAAAGATCTGGAGCCCTACCCTCAACAATACCTCTGAAAGACCCAGTATATCAAGTGGAAAGGTCACCACCCTAATGCCATCATCATCATTATCTGCCGTATAATGTGGGCGATCTTGGTCTTTGACCATGATTGCTCTTGGCAAATTTTTCTACTGAAGTAGTTTGCCATTGCCTTCTTCTGGGAAGTGTCTTTACAAGACAGGTGACTCCACGCTTCGGAGATTTTCTGCCCAGCGTCAGTGGTCACATCACCAGGACTTGTGATATGCACCAGCCGCTCACATAGCCATCCACTACCTGCTCCCATGAGTTTACGTGACCCTGATTGAGGGGCTAAGTAGGTGCTACACCTTGCCCCTGGTGACTGGCAGGCTAGCAGAGGGAAAGAACGCCTTACACTTCCTTTAGTAGAGACATATATCACCCTGCCACTCTAATGCCAATGTTCTGAATAAGATCAATGTCAACAGCAATGAAACAAAGAACACCATGCACTGAATCATTGAGTCACATCGCTCGGAAGCAGGTCCTTCAGACCAAATCTTCATGCTGATCCACGATGACTTTTTGAACTAGTCCCATTTTCCCACCTATATCCACCTAAACTTCTCCTACCCATGAACCTATCTAAATGTCTTTCAAGCACCGTAGTTGGACTCACCTTGTCTGGCACAGTAGCACAATGGTGAGCACAATGCTTTACAGTACCAGCGACCCATGTTCAATTCCCGCTGGTGTCCTGTAAAGAGTTTATACTTTCTTCCCGTGACCACCTCTGTTTTCTTCAGGTGCTCTGGTTTTCTCCCACAGTCCAAAGACATACCAGTTGGTAGATTAGTTGGTTATTGTAAATTGATTAGGCTAAGGTTAAATTGGGGTTTGAAGGGCAAGAAGGCCCTATTCCACACTGTATCTCAATAAATTAAAAAAAACTTCCTCAGGCAACATATCCATATACCTACCATTCTCTGTGCATAAAAGTTTTCCCTCAGTACACTTTAAATCTTTTCTATCTCTCCTTAAATCTATGGGCTCTAGTTTTAGACTCTCCTACCCTATGAAAATGCCTGGGATCAGCTATCTTACCTATGCTCCACATGATTTCATAAGGTCTCCCCTCAGCCTCCTTCGGTCTAGGGAAAACAGTCCAAGTCTAACCAGTCTCTTATAAATTATACTCTCCAGTCCTAACGACACGTGTGATTTTTTAAATGCATCTTCCCTGTAGTATGTTGTATTGTACAGCGTAACATGTTGAGCGGACTCTTGTACTCAGTGATGAAGACAAACAGATCATGTCTCTTCACCAAGTTGTCTACCTGTCACCATTATGTATTTGCACTCCCAGGTCTCTCTGTGTTACAATACTCCACAGGGTCCTGTCATTTACTGCCTCTGGTTTAACTTTCAAAATGCATCACTTCATAATTGTCAGTGTTAAATTTCATCTACCATCTCTTTTTCCAATTTCTCAGTTGATCTGGATCCTGTTGTAACCTTAGACAACCTTTTTCATTTTCTATCACACTGCTAATGTTGGTGTAATTTGCAAGCTTACTAATTATGCCACTTTACATTCTCACCCTAGTTATTAAGATGTAACATAAACTTGAGGGAGAAGCAGCACCAGCCACTGCTGAACCTCTAGAAGAGCTTTCCAATCTGGAAAACAACTCTCCACTTCCACCCCTTTCACCAAACTAATTTTGCATCCTTTTGGATAGTTCACCTTGCATTCCATATGATTTCATCTTCCAGTCCACGTAGGAGATTGTCAAAAGTCTTGCCAACATCTATGTAGACAATGTCTACTGCTCTGATCTTAACAATCCTCTTGGTCGCCTATTAAAAAAAAAGCAATTACATTATTGAGACATGATTTCCTTTGCATAAAGCCATGCTGGTTATCACTCCCAGCCTTTCCAAATGCATATAGGTCCTGTCCCTCAAAACCTCCTCCAGTAAATTTTCTGCCACTGATTTTAGGCCTATAGCTCCCCGGTTTATCTTTTCAATTTTCTTAAATAGAGCTTCAGTGCTAGCCACCCTCCAATCTACCAGTACCTCACCCATGGCTTGGGAAGATACAAAAATCTCTGCCAGGGCTCCAACAATGTCTTCCCTTACTTCCCAGAACGTCCAAGGGTGCGTTTGGTCAAATCCCAGGGATTTATCAACCTTTATGTGCCTTAAGATTGCCAACACCCCCTCTTTTGTATATGTAATGCCTTGGTGAAGGTTTCACTGTTGATGTAATGGTCTTTCTGTGCAAGCAGTGCTTGGGTTATGGTTAGAGGTAACAGGTGCTTTGGAATGTGAGCCATCCAATCAGGGGAGCGGGGTTTTTTTTTGTGTTCCTGACACCGGTGTGAGCTGTTTTTTTTGTTTGATGGGAGATGAAGAGAGAAGATGCTGGAGAGAATCAGTTGTGGGATTTGACCCAGTAAGGGATTGTGATTCAATAGAGCAGGCAGAGGTCTACTGAGGATCAGTGAATATGCCTTTTGGAGGAGTTGAGCTCCAACTTGTGTGTATTTGATTGCTGAATTGAAATGGGCCCTATTTGTTTTTTTTTTCTTTGCTTTTCTTTACTTTGTTTTCTTAATTCATGAGAATGATTCCAGAAATGAAAGGGTGACTATATGAGGAATGTCTGGCAGCTCTTGTGCTGTATTCCCTGGAGTTCAGGAGAATGAGGGGGAATCGCATAGAAACATTCCGAATGTTAAGAGACCTGAACAGATTAGGTATGTCAAAGTTACTTCCCATGGTAGGGGAGTCCAGGACAAGAGGACATGACTTCAGGATTGAAGGGCGTCCATTTAGAAGTGAGATGCAGAGAAATTACTTCAGTCAGAGGGTGGTAAATCTGTGGAATCTGTTGCCACAAGTGGCTGTGGAGGCCAAGTCATTGGGTGCATTTAAGGCAGAGATAGATAGGTTCTTGATTTGCTAGGGCATCAAAGGGTATGGGGAGAAGGCAGGGGAGTGGGGATGTCTGGAAGGATTAGATCAGCCCATGATTGAATGGTGGAGCAGACTCGATGGGTCGAATGGCCTACTTCTGCTCCTATATCTTATCGTCTTATCCTCTTATGGTCTAACCCTTTAGTTAAGTAAACATTCATAAATATAATTCCTTTAATTGTATGCAGTATACCATCTGTTATTTCTTGGCACTGAGTTGTAACAGGGTAGCAAATTACACAGCATTCACAAAAACCGGGGATTGGGGTGGGAGAGCCGTCTCAATCTCACTGATTTGGCAGACCAGAGTGTGTATTCTCTCGACATAAGCAGCCCAAGGAAACCCGGGTTTCATAAATATGATATCTTTCAGGAAATTACTGTTCTCTTTCATGAATTTTCTAGCTTCCATGACCTTCTCCATGGTAAATATGCACAGAGACGATTCATTTTAGACCTTGCCTCTCTTCTGTGGCATCACAAATGGAAAACCACATTGATCTATTCTCACCTTAATTACACTCTTGCTCTCAATTTAGTTATAGAATCTCTTAGGATCCCATTATCTTATCTACCAAGGACATCCCATGTCCCTTTTTTTCATCAAGATTTCCATCTCATGTGTACTCTTACATCCTTTATACATTACAGGGGATTTCCTTGATCTCAGTTGTCTATAGTGACATACTTCGCAAAAACGAGGAAATCTGCAGATGCTGGAATTTCAAGCAACACACATAAAAGTTGCTGGTGAACGTAGCAGGCCAGGCAGCATCTATTGGAAGAGGTACAGTCGACGTTTCGGCCCTTCAGGTCTCAGCCCGAAACGTCAACTGTACCTCTTCCAATAGATGCTGCCTGTCCTGCTGCGTTCACCAGCAACTTTTATGTGTGTTACACTGTACTTCATTCTTTTTCCTGACCAAAGCCACTTGTCAGCCAGGGTTTCAAGGTTAATAAAGAGCAACAAATCAGAACATACAGGACATATTAGATTTCAAGGAAATATAAACAATATGGTGAAATGGACAGTAACAAATGCAACTCACACAAAATGCTGGAGGAGCTTCAAAGGCCTGAAACGTTGACTGTACCATTGATGCAGCCTGGCCTGCTGAGTTCCTCCAGCATGTTGTGTGTGTTGCTTGGATTTCCAGCATCTGCAGATTTTCTCTTGTTAGTAACAAATGCAATTCAGTGCTATGAAATGTGAAGTATTACATTTTGGTAGGAGGATGAAAAGAGTTAAAATCAATGGCAAAATTCTGCTAGAGGGATCTGGGGCTGTCTGTGCATTTTTAATTGGAAGTAGCAGGCATAGGATGGAATAGAGACTAGCAAGTTCATGGTCAGTTTGGGGGCTTTGCTATCGTTTGCATGAGGGGTGGTGGTGTGGGAGGTTGATGCTTCCAGATGGAACAAGTTGCGGGGGAGGGTTGATGCTTTGCTGCTGCTTGTGCATTGGAGGGGGGAGGAGCTTGGGTTTCTGACATCTTTCTGTCGTTCATTCTTAGGAGTTTTCTCCTGTTTCGTGGATGTTTGCAAAGAGTGAGAATTTCAGGTTGTATACTGTATACATTGTCTGATATTAAATCAAACTATTGAGGAGGGAGGGAGAAGATGGCGGTGCGACGCAGCGCACGCAGCCGTTCCGAATTGATATCGTATCTGTGAAGTAGGATGCCGTGCACAATCCTGATTTGATAGAAACAGACGTGAAGAAGCACGGAGGAACATCTGGAGAAACTTCTGAAATGCCCGCTTCGCTGCCGCTGCTACTGTGCGATCGAGAATCTCCGGAGGGAAGGCTCCAATTCCTCGGCCTTGCCTGTTGCCTGTTGCCGGGGCCGGGGCCAAAGCGCTCGGCGGAGATGGTGCTCGGTGCTCGGTGTCGGGGAGCTGATCGGAGACTCGGAGTTTTCGGACGGACCCAGAGTCGGACTGTGGTCGGATGCTTCCGGGATGCTGCATCGGCAAGTTTGCGGAGCTGGAGGTTTACTGTCTGCGTGAGATGATGGGACTTTCGAGAGACTTTGAGACTTTACTGTGCCCATGGTCTGTTCTTATCAAATTACGGGATTGCTTTGCACTGTTGCAACTATACGTTATAATTATGTGGTTTTTGTCAGTTTTTCAGTCATAGTTTGTCATGTGTTTCTGTGATATCATTCTGGAAAAACATTGTATCATTTCTTAATGCATGCATTACTAAATGACAATAAAAGAGGACAGCGTGTCTTCATAATCTAATCTAAAACTATTGAACCATTGAACCATTGAAATAGTGGTTAAGGAATCGTGAATCATGGGGATATACTGAGAACAGAACTAGCTGCACTGCTCTGAAGTGGAAACAGAATTACAGTATCCCTTTGAACTGAATAACCCCCTTTACTACTCTAACAATTTTACAGTAGAACAGTACAGTGCAGTACAGGTCCTTTAGCTAATGATGTTGTGCTAACCTTTTAACCAACTCCAAAATCAATCTAACCCTTCCCTCTCACATGGCCCTCCATTTTTCTTTCATCCATGTACCCATTTAAGAGTCTCTTAAATGTCCCTAATGTATTGGCCTCTATCACCGTCCTTAACACTTCTGCGGAAAAAAAAGCTATCTCCAACATTCAGCCCATACATTCCTTCAGTCACCTTAAGATTATGCCCTCTTTCATTAACTATTGCCACCCAGGGAAAAGGGCACCTGCTATTCATTCTAATTATGCCTCACATTATCTTGTTAAATCACTTCTCATCCTCCTTTGCTCAAAAGAGAGAAACCCCAATTCTCTCAACCTTTCCTTATAAAACTTGATCTGTAATCCACACAGCATCCCGGATAACATCTGGAATAGCAAGGGAATTCCATTGCTCATGTATCCTAGATGAAACGTAGAGAGATGGACATCTGACCTTCCTGGTAAATTTCCAATGGTTGTGTTGTGAGAAATCACCATAAAGATCTGTGTTGTCAAAGAAGAATAAGCTGAAAAATTGTTCCATTATTTGTACGTGGGACCGCGATCTACATTTGATTCGACTTTCAAGTTACTGTCAGAATCTGGGGAGCTAAATCTGTTGCTCGACCCCAAAGTTGTTCGTTCGGTCTCCCTTTTGTTGAAATAATGGCTTCCTATTGCTGGTGCTGAAACAAGGTGGAAAAATAGCATGCTTGGTGGTGGGATTTTCTTTGTCCTGGTTTAATATAGCATTCGTACAAGAGCGGCAGGGGAAGTAGAGGCCAATATTTGGGAACTGCAGCAATACAGAGTCGGACAAAAGCAGAAACCCGCCCATAACAATAATCACCCTTTCACCTCATGCACAATTTAAACCCAAACATTTTTTGAATGTGGGGCCATTCATCAAAGCAATAAAACCCCACAAGGAACACATAATCTGTCTGGGTCTTTGGTCTTGAATTTTTTTAATTTAATGTGTTAAACTTGCATTGTATCCCTCAGAGAAACCAAGCTTTATTTTTTCTTTTGTTTTGCTTTTAAATCCAGTTTAGTACTACTTTCCTCAGCTTTATCTGCCACCCTCCAACTCATTGTTCCTGGCTAACTTCCCAGCCTCAACCTTATAACAGAGCATTGTGTTCCCTGTGGTACTGATACGGACATTGGCTTTGAGAACTTTAGCCTTGCTATAACAGAGGATTTTTTATTGCCAGCTTTCAACCCATTTGCAGAATATTTGGCACTGTAACAGGAGGGAATGAACAAGCAAATGAATTAGTAAGGCTTTTCAGAAGTAATTGGTGAAGATAATGGACGAGGCGGGTGGGCCAACACTGCAGAACGAAGAATTGGAGTAGAGTACATGCAGAGCTAAGGGACAGAGCTGTTCTGTTCACCCTTCTCTGATCTGTCAATGCCCGTGAAAGGGAATGAAAATATGCGAAGTTGACCATCACTTCAAGAGATTGGGTTCCATATGGAAAACTAAAAACCCCCACCCAACTCTGAGGAACCTATATCCCTTACATCAAAGCCTTCAACTCTTTCTAGAGTGACCACAAGATGTTTTTCTCCACTATTTGGACGACTGTTGTCCATTCTGTGTGTAAAAGAGATATTTTCATAATTTTCAAATTTATTGCAGAGAAAATTTTGAATGTAAGTCTTCACTGTCACCGTTTAAGTGGGAGCACAGATCCAAAAGTCTCCTTCTATGTACTTGATACTTTAAACTTTATTGTCGCCAAACATTCGATACTAGAACGTACAATCATCATAGCGATATTTGATTCTGCACTTCCCAGTCCCTTGTAAGGGGCTTGTCATGCCCATTCTGGGGCAGAATCACTCACCTTTGGTCCCCACTGGATGCTCAGCTCTCACCTGTGGCTCCAAGCACCTGTTTGCATGTGACAGCGGCCGCATCCCAGTACACCGCTTCGACAGGCGGGCTAAACCAGGTGAGGGTAGCCGGCGGCCTCATACCTCAGCGAGTTAGCATGTGAAGCCAACTCCAGTGGACTGGGCAGATGAGATCTACGATGAGGTCCTGCAACTTGTCTCTTGGATATTCCCTCTTCACAACTTCCTTCATTTCTGGAAGGACAGGTTGCTCCAAGTTTTCTCATGGCACAGTTCTCTGACGTTGGGTCTTATGACTCTTCTTTGCATGGTCAAAATTCTCTCAAGTCTCACCAACCAGCACTGAACCAGAGAACTGTACAGTTTGTTTTATTTATAGGTAACAGAACAGTATAAAACTGGAGAAGGACCCCCATTTGGGCTATCATGCCTGTACTCCCCCATCTCCAAATTATCAAATTATTAGTCTACTCTCCCTATTATAGAGTCATGTACTGCAGAAACAGGAGCAACACACAAAAATGCTGAAATACTCAGCAGGTCAGGGAGCATCCATTGGGAGGAGGAGGGAATGAACAACTAATGCTTCAAGTATAGACTCTCCATCTGCACTGCCCACCTCCACTGATCTCCTCAAGCTTTTTGTACATTGTTCCTGATTGCAACATCAACAGTTTCTCCTGTTTGAAACAGAAACAAGTCCTTGGGTCCAACAACCCCATGCTGACCATTAAATGCTCAATTACATAATTCTCTGGGATATATGGGGTGTCCAGGGAGGGGTAGCACCTCTGGTGAAGGGGCTTGTCATGCCCATTCTGGGGCAGGTCACTCATCTTTGGTCCCTACTGGACAGTCAGCTCTCACCTGTGGCTCCAAGCACCTGTTTGCATGTGACAGCGGCCGCATCCCAGTACACCGCTTCAACAGGCGGGCTAAACCAGGTGAGGGTTGCCGGTGGCCTCATACCTCAGCGAGTTAGCACGTGAAGCCAACTCCAGTGGACTGGGCGGATGAGATCTACAATGAGGTCCTGCAAGAAGACGGTACTGCAATGTTCTGTGGAGAGCGAAGGGCATGACAAAGCACAGAACATATCGTGACCATCCACTGTTCATACCACTAGACTTGGACTTATGAGGTCAAGAGAGTGGAACTGCCCCAGCACAATGGCTTTGCCACTTTAAAAACCCTTCTGCACAGGTTATATTATCATCAGGCATGACAGACAACCACCACACAATTCTACGTTAATCCCATTTAATTTTCCCTACATTCCCTTCACTTCCCCCCAAATTCTAATAATTACCCTATGCATTCAGGGAAATTTATGGTGGCCAGTTAACCTACCACCCGAGATCTTTGGGACATGCCAGAGAAAGTCCATGTGGTGAGAGGGAGAACACATGAACTCCACACAGGTGCTCCAATGGTTAGGAGTGAACCTGGGTTAAAGTCAAAGTCAAAGTCTAAATAAGTTTATTTTCAATGTAGATACACTCAGTGGCCACTTTATTAGGTACCTCCTATAGTTAATAAAGTGACCATTGAGTGTATGTTCATGGTCTTCTGCTCTTGTAGTCATCCATTTCAGAGATGCTCTTCTACACACCACTGTTTGTAACTCATGGTTATTTGAGTTACTGTTACCTTTCTGTCAGCTTGAACTAGTCTGGCCATTCTCATCTGACCTCTCTCATTAATAAGGCATTTTTGCCCACAGAACTGCTGCTCACTGGATGATTTTTTAAATTGCTTTTAACACCATTCTCTATAAACTTGTACACGAAAATTCCAGGAGATCAGCAGTTTCTGAAATACTGAAGCTGGCACCAAAATTATTCCAAGACTAAAGTCACTTAGTTCACATTTCTTCCCCCATTCTGATGTTTGGCCTGAACAACAACTGAACCTCTTGACCATATCTGCATGCTTTTACGCATAGAGTTTGCGTCACATAATTAGCTGATTAGATATTATCTTGGGATTTTCAAAGAAAAAAAGAAATGCAATAGAATTAACAAAATATGCATACATAAACAAAGACTGACAAACAACCAATGTACAAAAGAAGACAAACTGCGCAAATAAAAACTAATACTGAGAACATGAGTTGTAAAGAGCCCTTGGGAAAGCGAGTTTGTAGGCCATAGAATCAGTTCAGGAGTGATTGATGCTATCCACATGGGTTGTAGGGTAATTACTGTTCCTGAACCTGGTGGAATGGGACCTAAGGCTTCTATACCTCCTGCCCTATTGTAGCAGTGAGAAGAAGAAGACATGGCCTTGATGGTGGGAGTCTTTGATTAAGGATGCTGCTTTCTTGTGGCAGTGCTCCTTGTAAATATATTAAGTGGTGGGTAATGTCTTATCTATGATGGACTGGGTCGTGTCCATCACTTTCAGTAACCTATTCTGTTCTTGGACATTATCAAGTTGTAATGTGGCCATTTAGCATACTTGACTTTACAAGGCAGTAGTGTGCTACTATGCTGTCCTATCATCTTGGCTGCACCCTCCACTTAACCTTATTTGTTATCGCTCCCGTAACAGTAGACATGCCAAATGCTGAACCTTCCACACCAGGATGGTAATGTGTTATAGTCCAGCGTTGTCCCTCAGCTAATACAGATGTGCAATTCAAATCAAACACAGCAAGGAAATGAAAAGCAGATTCTGCTGGTTACATTGCATGTGTACTTTGTTAATTCCAGGTCTTGTATTCCTTTAATCACAACAGCTGCTGATCATTGTGACACACAAAGCACACACCAAACATGCAATGCAGTCTGGCTAAATTTTCACCTGCAGGAAAAAAGAAGGTACGTTATTTTCTCAGATTCATTGTTCTGAAGCCAGTGGAATGCCAGTAAATACTTTAATTAAAGAAAAAGATACTGCTTCATGACAAGACCTGTCTTTGATGAGAGGGCAGTTGATTGCTGCTTTCTATTGATATCCTCTCCCCTCGGTGCATCTCATCAGTAGTGCAAAACATAAAGGGGCTGCTGGTTCTTTATTTGGGAAGTTGTGTTGGTGGTAACAGTGGGCTGTTTGCGTGACTATGTGTGACATTCATTTAATGATCTAAGTTGAGAAAAAGGTCACATTTTTCCCCCAATAGAATGATTCATGTTCAAATGAACTCCCTTCAAAGGCAGGTTGAGATATTGACATGGTCTGCTTAAAGCTGTGGATAAGCTGTAAAGAATGGGTTGGTAGGTAGCAAAGACAAGTATAAATGAATAATCACTATTTCCTTCTGAGCTTGAAATGGTGGAGAAGCCTGTGGTTTCCTGAGACCCCAAGGGTGATACAGTCTGAAGATCAGCCATCTAGCTCTTAGCACCTGGTGAGGGTCACCCATGGTGGCAGGTCAAAGGAGAGGTTCCAGACAAATAGTGATCCAACCAAAACCTCAGTGGTGGAGCTGGCGGAAGGTGATGACACATCACAACAGCAGCGAAGGCGGTAGAAGGCTGCTGCAGTGACAGGTCCCTAGTCGTTTTGTATTCCATGCTGCTGACTGCTGACCCCGGTCTGTCAAGGACTGTGTGGTGACTGCCTGTGCATCAGCCCCCACTGATTAAATGAAGTCGCGCTCAGGTGTTCTCCATTAAGACAAACCACCCTAATCTACACCAGAAAATATGGATTTTGGATTGGCTTCTACAACCACAGAAGTCCCATCAATAGACAACCCCTTAGTACAGAGGTTACCAACGTTTTTTATGCTATGGCCCCCTGAGGGGTCTGTGGACATCAGTTTGGGAATTCCTGCCTTAGGAGAACATCATAATCGACTCAATTGATCGCACTACTGCTACTATTTCCTTCTGTTCATTTTCATCTTTGAAGATGCTGTGTTATGCTTTAACTCAAAAGAAAATAAGTCATGTGCACTCATATAATCTCATAACATCCCAAGGCACCTTACAGCCAATTAAAAACATGCAAAGTCCGGTCATCACTTTACTCAGGAAACACTAAACAGCAGATCACTTATATTAGTGCTGTTCAATGGGAGAATAATATTGACCAGAGTATTGTAGAGAATTTTATGTTCCTTTTCAAAACATCACCATTGGAATTTTTATGTCCACCTGAAAGGGAAGACTTCTGTGTCAATTGAAAACTCATATTTCGGGCTGGTACAGCACTCCCATAGTACGGCCCTGTGGCATTGACTGGACTTTGTGCTCAGCTCTCTGGAGTTAGACTTGAACATCTAAATCCCCTGCACAGAAAGCAAGAATGCTATCTCTGAGCCACGATTATGGTATCATGGCTATTGCCAAATCTAATTTTTCAGGTGCATGTTTACTGAGCATTTTGATAATACAGACTCCTGTAATTTTTGGTAATACACTGCTCCTGTGCTTGAGAATGTAGAGGCCAGAAAGATCAGTGCTCAGGAATAACTGAAAGGTAATTCAGTTGCCAACAACCTCTGTCAGAAATATCAGTAGCCCACATTTATATAGCAACCTTAAGTGAAGAGTTTACAGATTACAATATGGAAGGAACATGGACCTGTGTTTTGGTGGTCGATCTGATCCTGGAAAAGGAAAGATTAGGAAATATGTTCTCTTAAAATGACTTTCAAATGATGTTCATTTGGCTGAGCCATTAAAGATCTACTAATTGATAGAGCTGACCTTTAATCAAGAAAGTGGAGGAATTTTCATGCACACAGACCGCCCCCATCCCCCAGCATTACCCTCACTCCCACCAACACTTTACTGCTGTTTTATTTTCTCATAGAAAAGCGATAGCCTATTCATTCTCCTCGTGTTGTTGTTTATACATTCTCCCGTTCACATGACAGTCATGGGCCAGATTATACACTAAGCAGATGTGTGATAGACTAACTGCTAACATTACTGGAGCAGTTACATCAGCCAGGACACTTTGAAGAAAGAATACACCGTGGCCAACACTGCTGATAAATCACCATGACCCCATTGACTGGGAATGGAAGATATCCTGGTAACTTATTAAAGTATCCGGCAAAGTAAACATTAAAATGTGCAGAAATTGTGTAAAATCTACAGATTCACCAAATGATTCAATTATTTACTTTTTGACTATCCCTGTATTATTTAACTATATTATCTCCTTTTCATTGTCGACAGATAATGTGTATGCAAGCAAGGTAGAACAGAACATGCACTCTACTTACTTACCTGGTATTCTTTGCTATTTTAAAATAAGACTCATATGTAGACTTCATTGCTGCTTCTGTAACAATCTTGCTTTTCCAGTCAGGGTTGTTAGCCTTGAGCTGAGCACCCAAACCTGGAGGACTGGTGGATCACTCTTAGTCTGTCCTCTACCCTTTGAGCTGTTTGGCATGGGTGACCCTATCAAGAGCCAAAGCATAAAGCCCTGACTTCAGCCAACAAAGTTCTTCAGGTCATAGAGGCATGCAAGCCTCCAAACCACAAGATTGTGGTCCACTTGGAGGGACTTTCACTCTGTGGCCACTTTATTGGATGCCTTCTGTGACCACAAACGTACTGTTTGTATGCTTGTGGTCTGCTGTTGTACACCAGACATTTCAAGGTTTGACATGCTGTGTGTTGAGAGATGCTTTTCTGTCCACCCTGTTGTAACACATGGTTACTTGAGTTACTGCCACCTTCCTGTCAGCCATTCTCTGACCTCTCTCTTTAGCAAAGCATTTTTGTCCACAGAATTGCCGCTCACTGGATGTTTTATTTTTTTTTTGTTTTTCAAATCGCAGGAGATCTTAAGTTTCTGAGATACTCAAGCCACCCCATCTGGCAACAACAATCAAAGTCACTTAGATCACATTTCTTCCCCATTCCGATGTTGGGTCTGAACATCTTGACCATGTCTTCATATCTTTATGCATTATGTTGCTGCTACATGATTGGCTGATTGGGTATTTTCATTAACGATCAGATGTACAGGTGTACCTAATAAACTGGCCCCAGAGTATACAATCAATCTCCTAAGCAAACATTGCTATTTGAGCATGACAAATTAATGCTCATCATTACACACTCCTTTAATGCATAACGCAGTATCAGTGATTTAATACATTTTACAGAAACATGAGCTTGGGCCAGGATAGAAGGTTTATCTACATATCAACACACTTGCTGTCAACCAGCCATTATTGTCAAACCATCCTAAACAAGGACTTAAGAAATTTCACATTAGTGTCAAAACAAAACTGCTCAATAGAAACAGATAAAGAAGACTATTAATTCTTGGCACTCCTCCATTCACATATCATGAACTCATGTCTACTTTGGGTTGGAGCTTTCCATTACATCGTCAAGTTCCCAAGAACTCTGTTTAGGATCTATAACCGACTATTTTTCATGACGAAATGAAACTGGAACTTTTAAGCTTTTATCCTAAAATACAGCAGTCATTAATTCCTCAGCATGTGTGCCAGTGTAGCGAAGAGGTTAGCACGACACTATTACAGCTTCAGGTGTTCTGGAGTTCGGAGTTCACTTTGATGCCGTTCATAAGGAGTTCGACGTTCTCCTCATGAACCATGTGGGGTTCCTCCACGCGCTCCGGTTTCCTCCCACAATCCAAAGGCATCATGGTTAGTAGGTTAATTGGTCATTGTATATTGTCCTGTGATTAAACTAGGGTTAAATAGGTGGATTACTCAGCTTGTTCAGCTGGAAGGGCCTAACCATGCTGTAACTCTAAATTTAAAAAATATTTTAGGTACTTTCAAAGTTGACTTTGGTAACCAATTGTGACATATCTGGGCTAACATTTGTGAGCTATATCTAAACCATTACAATTCCAATGAGCACCATAATTTCACAATGATGTGGATTTGTAAATAGTTGCGGTCAAATTATGACAATTGATTTGTAGATGCTTTAATTGATGAACAACATAATGCTAGAACAGTGCTCTCCATGTACAGCATGGCACACCTGACCAGAAGTTCTATTGAACATAAACACAAGAGCTATCTAGGTTCCCATGAATCATGATGTTATGTACCCATGGTGTCATGGTGGAACGGACCTTACATGTGCAAATGTGCACTAAGTCCTTACCTGTGATTGCCTGCCTCTGTAGGGAGCAGAGATCATGAAGAATTGAACAGAGGGTTAAAGGTAGGAGGTAATGGGAGGATCATGTTTGGAGAAAAGGAGCACCAGTGGTGATGGAAGAACTGAGGGAACGTGCGGGAAATGGAGAAAGAAGGAGGATTGCAGATGGTGGGGGAGATGAAAAGAATTTTGAACTTTGAATGTTGTCACTCAGCTGGACCTCCCAAGAATTTTGCTCAATATTTTAAGCGTTTAAAAGCATCAACAAGTTTCTAAATGGAAGCAATTTCAGAAATTGGAGATGTAAAATAACTTGGGGGTCCAAGTGCAGGATTTCCTAATCCTTAACTTGCATGCTGAGTCAGTAGTAAGGAAGGCAAGTGCAATGTTAACATTCATTTTGAGGATTATATATACAAAAGGAAGGATGTAATGCTGAGGCTTTATGAGGCATTGGTTGGATCACATATGGAATATTATGAGCAGTTTTGGACCCATAACTAAAAAAAGATGTGCTGGCATCAAAGAGGGTCCAGATAAGGTTCACGAGAATGATCCTGGGAATGAAAAGGTTAACATATGAGGAGCATTTAATGGCATTTGAAGAATGAGGGTGGTTATCATTGAAGTCTTTCAAGTATTGAAAGGCCTAGATAGAGAGGATGAGGAGAGGATGCTTCCTATAGTGGGGCAATCTAGGACCAGAATACAAGGACATCCCTTTAGAACAGAGATGAGGAGGATTTGCTTCAGCCAGAGGTTGGGGAATCTCTGTAATTCATTGACACAGATGGCTGTGAAGCCTAAATCATTGGGTATATTTAAAGAGGAGGAGATAGATTCTTGATTATTAAGGTATCAAAGGTTATAGAAAGAAGACAGGAGAATGAGGTTGAACGCAATATTAAGTCAACCATGATGGATTGGTAGAGCAGACTCGATGGGCTGAATGGCCAGATTCTGCTCCTATATCTTATGGTCTTATGGTCTAATTAGGCAATTGACCAGTATCTGCATGGGCAGAAGTACTGAAAGTTTGATATTTGGTTATTGAAATAATCCTGACTCAGGTACTCTGAATCAGAAAAAGATTTGTGACAAAGAATGGGAAATTTGGTCCTATTAAGTCTATAATAGCTGAAAGCATACACCACTCTAATCTTACACTGATCCGGTCCAAAACTAGGTAAGTGATAACTATTTACAATTTATTCCTTTACTAAAGGATACATGTCCTTCCTTTGCTCTCTAGATGTGCTCCTTGTAAGTTTACGCACCTTAATTAAGTCTCCCAGCAGTCTTCCCTTTTCCCGAGAAAACAACTTGTCTCTGTGTCATTTTTCATCAGAACTAATTTTTCCAGTCCATCCTATCAGAAGTCATACTAAGTATTATACTATTACACAGGCCACTGGTCAAGCAAACTTTTGCTCCTATTGTTAACTGAAATGATTTCCTGGTGGTTTTCCTTGGCTCTTTGAGAATGACCCTGGGTAAATACTGTCCAAAGAAATAAAAGGAAGGGTGGCCATAATAATGTTTTAGTTCACTTACGAGAACCTGTTCCGGTGAAGGCCAGTTCACTTTAATTATATATGATGTCTAATGAAAAATGAATGGCATAGAAAGATTTGGCATTTACCACTTAGGTCTCCAAGTGACATAATAAATAAAATTTATATACCAGTGTTTTATTTCCCTTCATTGTTTAGAACTGATGATTTTTATGTGTGTATTTATTTGTTGACATACAGTGTGGAATAGGCCCTTCTGGCCCTTCAAACCGCACCACACAGCTATCCCCCAATGTAATCCTAGCTTAAGCAGGGTCAATTTTTTTCAATGACTAATTAACCTACCAACTGGTACGTCTTTGGATTATGGGAGGAAACCAGAGCACCCAGCGGAAACCCACATGGTCACTTACTCATTACAGGCAATGACGGGGATTGAACCCGGGTCGTTGGCTCTATGATACCGTTACGCTGACCGCTATGCTACTATGTCTCCAAAATTCTTAATTTCACTCTTTCCTTCCTTTCTCAATGACTGTACATATTTTTGCTGAGTTCTGAAAGCATTGTGCTAACGGCGACACTAGCACGTCACCCCTGTCAATTAGCAGATCTTCAATGACTCAAACAAATGAACATCATCCAAAAGTCATTTTAAGAGAATATACATCCCAAAGTGGCTTAACAATTCTTTAACATGAGGAATTCTGCAGATGCTGGAAATTCAAGCAACACACATCAAAGTTGCTGGTGAACGCAGCAGGCCAGGCAGCATCTCTAGGAAACGGTACAGTCGATGTTTCGGGCCGAGACCCTTTGTCAGGACTAACGTCTCAGCCTGAAACGTCGACTGTATCTCTTCCTAGAGATGCTGACTGGCCTGCTGCGTTCACCAGCAACTTTGATGTGTGTTAACAATTCTTTCCTTTTCAAGGGTCAGACCTACAACTAAAAACACAGGGTTTTTTTTCCATCTTGTGCTTTGTAAACTCTCTACTCAAGGTTGCTATAAAAATATAAATATTTTAAAGATAAACCTATGTCAACATTGATTAAAAACTTTAATAGTTTTATCAGTAAGTAATATCTGACAATTCAAAATGATATAGGCATCTTGAATGAATCTGGAGTAATGTCAACAAAAATGAACCAGTAAAAAAGGCAAAACTCACACCTAATTTCTGATTTTGTAGAAAGTGCAAATTCCATAATATTTGACCTGTCTGCAGCCTTTAGCACTGCTCCATCTGTGCCCGGTGCCTCTCCATTCTTCACATTACGAACTGACTCTCCCTCACACACTGACTTCTCTATTTGCGGCAACACTCACAAAATGTTGGAGGAACTCAGCAGGTCAGGCAGCATCAATGGAAGTGAATAAACAGTCGACGCTTCAGGCTGAGACCCTTCTTCAGGACCGAAAAGGAAGCGGGAAGATGGCAGAATTAAAGCTGGAGAGAGGGGAAGGAGGCTAGCTAGAATGTGATAGGTGAAGTCAGGCGGGTGGGAAAGGTAAAGAGCTGGAGAAGTAGGAACCTGATAGGAGAGGAGAGTAGGCCATACGAGAAAGGGAAGGAGGAGGGGACCCAGAGAGAGGTGATAGGCAGGTGAGAAGAGGTAAAAGGCCAGAGTGGGGAATAGAAGAAGATGGGAGGGGGAGGGAATAAAATTTATCGAAAGGAGCAATTGATAATCATGCAACATACATCAAAGTTGCTGGCGAACGCAGCAGGCCAGGCAGCATCTATAGGAAGAGGCGCAGTCGACGTTTCAGGCCGAGACCCTTCGTCAGGACTAACTGAAGGAAGAGTGAGTAAGGGATTAGAAAGCTGGAGGGGGAGGGGGAGATGCAAGATGATAGGAGAAGACAGGAGGGGGAGGGATAGAGCCGAGAGCTGGACAGGTGATAGGCAAAAGGGGATATGAGAGGATCATGGGACAGGAGGTCCGGGAAGAAAGACAAGGAGTGGGGGGGGTAACCCAGAGGATGGGCAAGAGGTATATTCAGAGGGACAGAGGGAGAAAAAGGAGAGTGAGAGAAAGAATGTGTGCATTAAAAAGAGTAACAGATGGGGTACGAGGGGGAGGTGGGGCCTAGCGGAAGTTAGAGAAGTCAATGTTCATGCCATCAGGTTGGAGGCTACCCAGACGGAATATAAGGTGTTGTTCCTCCAACCTGAGTGTGGCTTCATCTTTACAGTAGAGGAGGCCGTGGATAGACATGTCAGAATGGGAATGGGATGTGGAATTAAAATGTGTGGCCACTGGGAGATCCTGCTTTATTGATAATCATGCCATCAGTTTGGAGGCTACCCAGATAGAATACAAGATCTTGTAAAGGTCTTCAATATTTGGATATCCAGTCCAGAAAAGAGAGAGAGAAGGGACAGAAAAGTAACAATGGGGCAGGGACAAAGGCACAAGCACACAGAGGAACTGGTGCATGCAAGGGATGATCAAGAAGCCAGTAAGGGAAAATAGAACATGAGACTAAACTGGGGAGAAAAATAAAAACAAATATTAACAATAACACACACAAATTGCTGAAGGGTCTCAGCAGACCAGGCAGCATCTATGGAGAGGAATAAGCAGACAAAGTTTTGGACCCAGACTCTTCATTAGGACATTAATCTAAGCCTAAATTTAGGCATTACTAGATTCTGTAGATATGTGAAAAGGAAAAGACTAAGAAGAGAAAACTATTTTGGCATTGCTACTACCTGAAGCAAAATGATTGAGCAGTTGCTATAAACTGTTCCAATCCAATAAAGTTAGATCAATTTTTTTTGTCAATTATTACGCAACACAGATTTTAATTGAAAGAACAATTGAGACCATTCAGAATATGACTTTGCAGAAGTATACAATGTTTTATGAAGAGGTTCGTATGGAAAATTTGATGTTGTGATTTAGTACAATAAAAGTAAATAGAAGCTTAAATTAAACTGTTCATTCAAGACTTGAAAAATTCTTAGTGAAGAAAACACCACTGGGAAAAGGAGAGCAGAATGATCCCACAAGGGCATGAAAACTTTTCGTGCATTCTACAGTAGATCATATACACGAATGCAGACATCCCTCATCCTACCCTCCAGAAATCTCCATCATCTCTCCACTCCCTCCAGTTTTCTCAACTACCTCACCATCTGCAATCTTTCCTCTTTCTCCTATTTCCACATATTCCCTCAATTCTTCCATCACTACTGCTGCTCCTCTCCTCTAAAAATGGCCTTCCTATTACCTCCTACCTCCAGCCCTCTTCCCAATCTTCATGATCTATGCTCCTTACAGAGGCAAGTCACAGAGGTACAGTACATCAAACCCATAGAGTCAAAGACAGTGTCGTTGACTGGATGGCATACCAGTTTTACTCAAATGGATGTGTAGAATTTAAAAGCATTATTCAACCTAGAAGCTTTGCTCAGGAAATGGTAACGCTTACGAATTTACCTTGTGATGTTTTTGCACACTAATCCCTCTTCATGGCGGCAAATGTTTTAATGATTGGTAAAGGACAATAATTTCAAGCTGAGATCAAATACTCGTTCATTTTGAAAGCTGAGGATAACTTTCAGACCCTGTTTGTAGTAAGGTGGGGTAGGAGCCCACTTCCTGTTTGTTTCGTGATCTGGCCTGCCATCGCCATGGTAATTTACGAAGACAGCCCCATTATAATGTTCAGAGCTTACTTCAGAGAGATGGCTGCGAAGGGTGGTGGAGTGGATAGAATTGTCAACTGTATAAGAACATAGAAGCCTGCTGCAAACAGAAGAGTATAACTTAATTGCCCTTCCAGCCAATTGCATCAATGTGACTAATTGACCTACTAACCTGTACAAATTGGAATGTGGGAGGAAATCAGAGCACCCAGAGGAAACCCACGTGATCATGGAGAGAATGTAGAAACAGCAGTGGAATTGAACCCTGGTTTCTTGTGCTGTAATAGCATTACAGTAACCATTATGCTACCAAGTTACTTATGGTGTTGAAATCATTGTTCAGAGAAAAATGAAGCCCTGGCAGATTTATAAAGGGGTTAAAAGTTGCTGAGAATTAATTTGCTTACTGGGTGCCCCTACTTGAAATGAAACTATCCATTGAATTGAATCCTTATATCTTAATGTATTTTCCCACTGCACCCCTGAGTTAGGGTTCCATTAGGTGTACAAGGTCACAAGAGGTGTTGATCATGTGAATAGCCAGAGGCTTTTTTCCTAGGGCTGGAATGGCTTGCAAGTAGGTACAGAGGGGATGTCAGGGGTAAGTCTTTCACATAGAGTGTTGGGTGCGTTGTGGAGATGGATACAATAAGGTCTTTTCAGAGACTCTTAGACAGGTACATGGAGCTTAGAAAAATAGAGGGCTATGTAGTAGGGTAATTCTAGGCAGTTTCTAGCGTAGGTTCATGGTCGGCACAGCATTGTGGGCTGAAGGGCCTGTAATGTGCTGTAGATTCCTATGTTCTATGTTCTATGTACTTTTCTGACCATTAATAATCAGATACTTGGCTTTACACATAGAAATCATATTAGCTTGCCTCTACTACTAATTCCTTTTCTAATGGCTTTTTTCTCCTATATAAGTAAATCACAGTAGTATTCCATCTGGAACAAGATTCTGCCTTTATAAGTTTGATCAGTTTTCTCCTCTTTCTTTCTTCTCACTGCTGTTATAAGGAAGAAGGTACAGAAGCATCAGGACTCACTCTACCAGGTTCAGGAACAATTATTACCCTTCAACCATCAGGCTCTTGAACCAGAGGAGATAACTTCACTCAACTTCACTTGCTCCATTATTGTAATGTTCCCACAGCCTATGGACTCAATTTCAAGGACTCTTCACCTCATGTTTTCAATATTTATTGCTTATGTATTTATTGTTATAATTATTATTTCTTTATTTTTGTATTTGTACAGTTTGTAGTCTTTTGCACATGAATACCCAAGTTGTTGCAGTCTTTCATTGGTTCTATTATGGTTATTATTCCATTATGGATTTATTGAGTATACCTGGAAGAAAATTAATCTTGGGGTTGTAGATAGTGACATATATGTACTTTCATAATAAATTTACGTTGAACTGTTCTCTCAGACCTTGTGTGATTCCAGCTGCTCTTGTTACAAGAAACGTTGCGAGCAGACCCAAGTGCAGGACACAGACATGGAGGTAACATTAACAGAAGTGTGTTTATTAATAGAGGCTGGGAAGGTCGGAGAGTGAGGATTAGATGCTTACATGGACGTAAAAGTTGGACAACAAACTTGAGGAACCTGGACTTGGACTTGGCCAAGGAGCTTGGACTCGGGCTCGGACACGGAACCTGGACTTGGACTTGGACACGGACAGGGAGCCTGGACTTGGACTTGGACTTGGACACGGAGCCTGGACTTGGACTTGGACACGGATACAGAGCCGGGACTCGAACTTGGACACGGAGCCGGGCTCGAACTGGGACAAGGGATGACAAAACCAAACAAAGACAGACAATCCGTATCTTGGCTCGAAGCAGTGTCAAATGGCTTGCAAAACTCAGCTGGACCCGAGACAACAAAACCAAACAACGACAGTCAATTTGTATCTTGACTCAGAGTAGCGGCAAACGGCCAGCAATCCTCAGCTGGACACGAGACGACAAAATCCAACAACGACAGCCAATTCACATAAAAGTTGCTGGTGAACGCAGCAGGCCAGGCAGCATCTCTAGGAAGAGGTGCAGTCGACGTTTCAGGCCGAGACCCTTCGTCAGGACTAACTGAAGGAAGAGTGAGTAAGGGATTTGAAAGTTGGAGGATGAGGGGGAGATCCAAAATGATAGAAGAAGACAGGAGGGGGAGGGATGGAGCCAAGAGCTGGACAGGTGATAGGCAAAAGGGATATGAGAGGATCATGGGACAGGAGGTCTGGGAAGAAAGACAAGGGGGGGTACCCAGAGGATGGGCAAGGGGTATATTCAGAGGGACAGAGGGAGAAAAAGGAGAGTGAAAGAAAGAATGTGTGTATAAAAATAAGTAACAGATGGGGTACGAGGGGGAGGTGGGGCATTAGCGGAAGTTAGAGAAATCGATGTTCATGCCATCAGGTTGGAGGCTACCCAGATGGAATATAAGGTGTTGTTCCTCCAACCTGAGTGTGGCTTCATCTTTACAGTAGAGGAGGCCGTGGATAGACATGTCAGAATGGGAATGGGATGTGGAATTAAAATGTGTGGCCACTGGGAGATCCTGCTTTCTCTGGCGGACAGAGCGTAGATGTTCAGCAAAGTGGTCTCCCAGTCTGCGTCGGGTCTCGCCAATATATAGAAGGCCACATCGGGAGCACCGGACGCAGTATATCAGCCCAGCCGACTCACAGATGAAGTGTTGCCTCACCTGGAAGGACTGTTTGGGGCCCTGAATGGTGGTAAGGGAGGAAGTGTAAGGGCATGTGTAGCACTTGTTCCGCTTACACGGATAAGTGCCAGGAGGGAGATCAGTGGGGTGGGATGGGGGGGACGAATGGACAAGGGAGTTGCGTAGGGAGCGATCCCTGCGGAATGCGGGGGGGGAGGGAAAGATGTGCTTAGCGGTGGGATCCCGTTGGAGGTGGCGGAAGTTACGGAGAATAATATGTTGGACCCGGAGGCTGGTGGGGTAGTAGGTGAGGTACGGAGAATAATATGTTGGACCTGGAGGCTGGTGGGGTGGTAGGTGAGGACGGAGAATAATATGTTGGACCCGGATCCCACCACTAAGCAACTTCCGCCACCTCCAACGGGATCCCACCGCTAAGCACATCTTTCCCTCCCCCCCTCTCTCTGCAATCCGCAGGGATCGCTCCCTACACAACTCCCTTGTCCATTCGTCCCCCCCATCACTCCCCACTGATCTCCCTCCTGGCATTTATATGTGTAAGCGGAACAAGTGCTACACATGCCCTTACACTTCCTCCCTTACCACCATTCAGGGCCCCAAACAGTCCTTCCAGGTGAGGCAACACTTCACCTGTGAGTCGGCTGGGGTGATATACTGCGTCCGGTGCTCCCGATGTGGCCTTTTATATATTGGCGAGACCCGACACAGACTGGGAGACCGCTTTGCTGAACATCTACGCTCTGTCCGCCAGAGAAAGCAGGATCTCCCAGTGGCCACACATTTTAATTCCACATCCCATTCCCATTCTGACATGTCTATCCACGGCCTCCTCTACTGTAAAGATGAAGCCACACTCAGGTTGGAGGAACAACACCTTATATTCCGTCTGGGTAGCCTCCAACCTGATGGCATGAACATCGACTTCTCTAACTTCCGCTAATGCCCCACCTCCTCCTCGTACCCCATCTGTTACTTATTTTTATACACACATTCTTTCTCTCACTCTCCTTTTTCTCCCTCTGTCCCTCTGAATATACCCCTTGCCCATCCTCTGGGTCCCCCCCCCTTGTCTTTCTCCCCGGGCCTCCTGTCCCATGATCCTCTCGTATCCCTTTTGCCAATCACCTGTCCAGCTCTTGGCTCCATCCCTCCCCCTCCTGTCTTCTCCTATCATTTTGGATCTCCCCCTCCCCCTCCAACTTTCAAATCCCTTACTCATTCTTCCTTCAGTTAGTCCTGACGAAGGGTCTCGGTCTGAAACGTCGACTGCACCTCTTCCTAGAGATGCTGCCTGGCCTGCTGCGTTCACCAGCAACTTTGATGTGTGTTGCTTGACTTTCCAGCATCTACAGAATTCCTGTTGTTAACGACAGTCAATTCGCATCTTGACTCGGAGTAGCGGCAAATGGCCTGCAATCCCCAGCTGGACACGAGACGACAGAATCCCGAAGCAATCCCAGGCACCGAAGCAACTTACAGTCCATTATTCTCAGCGGCCCGGAACGTGCATTGCTGCCCTGGCTGAGGTGACAGTCCAGCACCGAGTAGATGTAAACCGGAGTTTTTATGCTGCCAGTTCAGGTGAGAATCAGGTGCCCTGATCAAGGAGCCCGGTAGAACATGGGGAAAAGGAAATTAACTGAAATGAAGAGTCAACGGACCAGACTGGGACAGCTCTACTAGTCCTTACTGCTACACTCATAAGCTGCATTTGAGACAGAAGAAGATGACTAAAGGTTGCACATTGATCTCTGGTGTCTGAACTTTCAGTTATATTTGCTAACTCTGCAACGTTGAATCTAGCAATAATATCACTTTATATCTATATATCTATTTATATTGCTCCTTAATACACAGTTCACAGGTACTTAGAAGGATAGTTACCTATGCCTTCTAATGTTAGTAATCATTCCCAGAGTCTTTGTTGTGAACCTCCTCTGAACCTTCTCCAATGCCAGCACATCCCTTCTTGGTGTTACGTAGCCCGTAACTGGGTTGCCAAACCAGCAGAAATGGACCTCTTAGTTGGAGTCTGGATTACTGGAACTAAGAAAGTTTTATTAAAGAAATAAGTAACACAGTACTCTAATCATAAGGATATAAATGCAACAGGTTAGCAATGATAAAACACACATGTACACAGAACTAGGATAATAGGATCAATCAAGCTCTATCGCAGTCTAGGGGTAAAATGATCAGTCTCAAGTGATGCAGAGTTCAGTTCAGTTTAGTTCAGTTCACAGTAATCGCTGTTGTGCCGTTTGGGGAGGGAGAGAGAGAATGAATGATGATATTCAAATCGGATTCAAACAGACCTTTGATATTCCTCGCAGTTAGCTTTCGGGCGAGCCCTTTGTAATGTCTTCGGAAGTCACCGACTGTGACCCCTCTGTTCCGGATACGATTGTTCTTCTGCGGTGAACCTGGCACCCAAGTAAGGGCGGACACACACACCAGGTTCCCGCCGATCGTACCTTTTCACCCTGTGCGTCTATGGTCGGTCCTGTGACCAAACCTCCAAAACTACCACCAACTTGTGGGGGGGCACACCGCACTTCCAGGGTCTCGTTATCTCGTGGTGTCGTGGTGTGTCCCCTGCCTTAGCGAACCTGTTCCTTTTATCCCCCTGCTGGGGTATCGCCTGTCCATCAAACTTCAAACTGTTCAGGTTCAAAGCCACCAGTCTCTGACAATACTCGGAACTGAGTCTCTTTTCGTTAATCTCTCTCTCGTCTCTCATTAACATTTGGAATGTTTCAGTCTTTGTCTCTCTTATCAGCATCAATCTTCTGATAAGTTGGTCTTCTGTCACATTGGATATGGGGCCCAAATCTGCTCACAATACTCCAAGAGCGGTCTGACCAACGTTGTATATAGTCTCAGCATTTCATGCTTGCTTTAAGCTCTGCCATGGATGTGCCCAAGCCCATCTGCAAAAGGTGCAGGGTTAGACATGGGGATAGGAACCCCATTTCATAAAAACCCAGAGCTAAAGAAATGCCAAAAGAAGTTCCAAAGACCTCATCCCTGGGAGAAGATGGGCTACACCTGGGGACAACTTGAAAGACTGGCCCACAACAGAGGACTCTGGTGAGCTGCTCTCGGTGGTCTACACCCCAGTAGGGCTGATGGGCTTAAAAGAGACATGCTTGTTTTAATATTCTAGTCCTCTTGAAATGAATGCTAACAATGCATTTGTCTTCCCTACCACCAGAATTAAGATGATGAACTGCATTAGCGAATGAAATCTGGAAGTATGAAGAAAAGCTATTTCCTGTTGCTTCAATGTTGATATTCTGCTATGGAGGAATAAAACTCACATCAAAGGTGATAATTGCTAAAAAGCACTCTACTTCATTTTCAACATTGTTTGCTGCTTTATTTTTGCGGTAAGTCCAGATTCATTTAAGGTGCCTATATTGTTTTGAATTGTCAGAAATTATTTAGAAATAATTCCTAGCCTGAGGAAGACTGTTAAAACCAGATCTACATTTATTTGAAAGTTTTTTTACATTTGGAATTGATTGATAGGAAAAGAACAATACAGATTTTAACATTAAATTATGTGATTAAAGGCATCCGTTAGTCTTGCGAGACCATGGATCTGCGCCTGGGAAGTCTTCACACTCCAGAGTGCAGGCCTGGGCAAGGTTGTATGGAAGAGCAGCAGTTGCCCATGCTGCAAGTCTCCCCTCTCCACACCACTGATGTTGTCCAAGGGAAGGGCATTAGGACCCATACAGCTTGGCACCAGTGTCGTCGCAGAGCACTGTGTGATTAAGGGCCTTGCTCAAAGACACAACAGGTTGCCTCCGCTGGGGCTCGAACTCACAACCTTCAGATCGCTAGTCGAATGCCTTAACCACTTGGCCACGTGCCCAGACAAAATAACTGGCATTTACACATTTAAAGCATTGTCGGATTGGCACAATTTGGACTTAAGGTAGTATTAAATGTCCCCTAAACAAAAGACTTACCTGCCCTGGGCAATTTTCTTTGTTGTAGTTGGCTGCTCTGATGAACACGTTTAAATGCCATTGGCAGCTTTTCTATTGGTTCACTTACTGGAAGATTTATGTGTTATTATGCAGAACAACATTGTATGTAAATGCAAAATTGGGGAAGGCAGGCAGTACACCTTTACTCTGCCTGCTACAAAGGCAAGACGTTCTGATGGTTACCCATTTCAATTCAACTTCCCATTCCTATTTTGATATGACAATCCATGGCCTCCTCTACTGCCATGTTGGAGCCAAATTCAGATTGGAGGAGCAACTCTTCATATTGCACCTGGATAGCCTCCAACCTGGTGGTATAAACATTGATTTATCTAACTTCTGGTAATCAGTCCCTTCCTTCCTTCTAACTTTTTCCATTCTGCATTCTAGTTGCACTATCAACCCTTCTTTTCTCCTTAACTACTTGGCATCTCCCTCTGGTTCCCCTCCTCCTTCCCTTTCTTCCATGGTCCATTGTCCTCTCCTCTGAGATTCCTTGCTCTTCAGCTCTTTACCTCTTCCACCTATTACCTCACAGGTTCTTACTTCATTCTTCCTCCCCGACCTACCCAACTTCCCCCTAACCTAGTCTCACCTATCACCTGCCAGCTTGTACTCCTCATCATCCTTCTTATCCTGGCTTCTTCTCCCTTCCCTTCCAGTCTTGATGGTTCAATGATTCCATTTAATATCAGAGAATGTATACAGTAAATAACCGGAAATTCTTACTATCCGCAGACATCCATGAAAACAGAAGAAAAACATGAAAGAATCAATGTTAGGAAAACATTCGAACCCCAAAGCCACTCCCTCCCACACACAAGCAGCAGCAAAGTATTAACCCTTCCCCCACCTGCCTCAGCAAAAGCATTAATCCGTACCATCCACCATGCAAGCAATAGCAAAGTCCCAAAGTGACCATGATCCAGAGTCCATCAAATAACCACTGTCCGACCCAACAGGCTCTCTCTTTCTCACTAACAAGGGAGAGAGAGGTCTCACTCCACAGGGAGAGGGGAGACCAACAAATCGCTGTTCCGATATTACAGTCTGCAGCATTGTCTTTTCAAGCTTTTCCGACTCAAGAATCAGCAGCAAACTCTTTCTTGTCATTGAGAGAGAGAGAAAGGGGGGTGGGAGCGATCACTCAAGAGCAGAGGCCTCCGGCAGCCGCCCTCGCTGTCTCGATATTCCAATCTCTTTATTCCTCTCCATAGATGCTGACTGACCTGCTGAGTTCCTCCAGCATTTTATGTGTGTTGCTCAGGCAGTGCAGGGTCTCCTGTGGCTATACTGCTCTTGAAAAGCATACTAATTGAGATATTGCTGGGGCATGGGCTCTTAACAGAAAGCAACATCAACTGCTAGATCAGAGATACCACAACTAGCTCTGCTGTACAGCTGGGAAGACCAAAGCCTTGGCAGTTGGTAATGACAGGGGCACAGATAGGCATTTATATGAATGTGAGTAAGATCCCCTCACACACTTCAACACTAACTCTGAACTGATTCCACAGCCTACAGACTGACTTTCAAGGGCTCTACAACTTAAGTTTTCAGTATTTTTTATTTTCTTATTTTGATTTGCATAGTTTGTCTTCTTTTGCATTTTGGTTGTTTGTCAGTTTTTATGTGTTGCTTTTCATTGATTCCATTGCTGTGAACGCCCACAAGAAAATGAACCTCAGGGTAGTATCAAGATGGGGCTGCAGGCAGGGTACGGGCTGGTGTTCAGCACGCTGCCCTGCGAGGTTTGCTCGTCTCTGCGCAGAACTAAGGCTATGAACTGCAACTAACAGGCTCCTAGATCGGCTGCAGTGACGACTAACATCGTGGCTGTGGACTCACTTCCGTGAGCTTCAGCCCTGAATGTTATTTGCTTACCATTATTGTTTGCACAATTTGTTTTTTTTTCTGCACTTTGGGTGTTGGATGGTCTTTTTTTAATGGATTTTATTGGGTTTCTTTTTTTTTTGTGGCTCCCTGTAATGAGACAAATCTCAAGGTTGCATAAAGCATACATACCTAAATATAAATATACTTTTGAACCTTTTTTTGAAAATTTTTTATATGGTGGCATACAATATTTAAATGTATTAGTAATCTGCTGTGGAGTGCTGGTCAGGGTGCAACTGGCAACAAAAAATAATATTTAACAATTATAAAGGATAAACAATTATACAAAAAATAAAGTTAGAGATTAAGGTACAGATATGGAACAAAATGTGTGTAAATCCATAAATGCCAGCAAGTATTTTATAAAGTAGACAGTACAGTATTATAAAAAGTGCAGGAAACGGCAGGTGAAAATAATTGCCCTGCTTGCCAATGGGTGAATAACCAGTAACAAGATTTTATCATTGTGTTAGTAATAAATATCTTAAATCTTTATGTTGCATCCTTTCTGAAAACTGAACTGCATATTTATATTGGCAGATTTGAAAGGAGGCCTTGACTGAGTTCCCAGTCAGTCAGTAGAATGGTGCATATCTGATTCTGGGATCTTTGAGACTCTAAGGTTTATACTGCAACATACAGAGAATATGACTAAAACAGGTGTACCTCTACCTGCATACACCAAGGAACTATCAGGTGTGTGCTAAGGCACAAAGAAAAGTCTAGCTTAGTCAACAAGAACCAGATTGCAAAACTGTCTTGTAGCTAAGGAACACAAATAATAAGATCATTCCATCTGTTGCTCTTAATTAGATACTTGAGTTTTCATTGTAAGAAGATGCACGCAAGATTGATCCTTAAATTTGTAGATAGTGTTTGCAGATTATTTTCCCACCTGAGTTTTAGAGAGCAAAATTTCCATTTACTTTAACATTCACCTTAATTGGACATTTTCAACAGTTATTCATTTCAAAATAGATGTTTGTTCTTCTTGTGAATATTAATTGGGTTACAAATGTTTATTAGTTTAGTAAGTGTAAAAGAAAGTAAACTTATGCACGACAGCTAATAATTTCTGCTGTCAAAATAATGTTCATGATTTTCCAAGTGGATATTTACTTCAAAATTCAAAGTGCATTTATTTTCCAAGTACATATATGTTACCATACATCTTGTATATTCATTTTCTTACGGGCATTTACAGGAAAGAAGAAATATAGTGGAGTCTTGTGAAAAACTATGCATAAGCAAAGTCTGTCAAGCAGCCAATGTGCAAAGGAAGACAAACTATGCAAATAAAAATAATACTGATAAAATGAGTTGTAAAGAGTCCATGAATGTAAATCTTTTGTTCGTGGAATCATTCAGAGGAGAAGTGAATGATACTGTCCACGCCGATTCAGGAGTCTGATGGTTGTAGGGTAATAACTGTTCCCGATCCTGCTGGTGTGTGACCTGAGGCTTCTGTACCTCCTGCTTGATGGTAGTAGCAAGAAGAGGGCATGGTCTGGATAGCGGGGCATTTGATGATAGATGCTGCTTTTCTGTGGCAACACTCCTTGTAACTGTACTCAATTGCTGGGTTGGGTAGACTGCAGTTTTCAGGATGAACTTCTCCTGAACCAAAAATGGAAGAGGTAATCCGCCAATAACATTTTATCCCCTTTCACACCAGTCCCGGAGACGACATCCTCTGGTGTGTTGTAGTGTCACTGGCAGTCTTTATGCCCGTGGTTTTGGGCTGATTGCTCCACCGTATGATGGACTGGGCTGTATCCACAACTTTCTGTAGCCTTTTCCATTCCTGGGTATTGGTGTTTCCATATCAGGCTGTGATACAACTAGTTAGGATATTTTGCATTGTGCATCTATGGATATCAGTCAAAAATTTTGGTGGCATGCCAAACAGACACAGACTTCTAAGAATGTGGAAGTACCCTTCTGCCTTCTTTGTGATGACAAATCGTCTGATATGTTACCAACATTGAATGTGAAGCTGCTGGCCCTCTCCACCATCCAGTCCTCTAATGAGGCCTGGCTCTTGGACCCCAGCTCCTTCCTCCTGAAGTCAAAAATCAGTCCTTTGGTTTTGCTGACATTGAGTGAGGGTGAAACTGAGGTTTTCATGCAGATGTATGTACGTGACCTGAATTGCTATTTTTCTACGAGCTAGCATATTTAAGGAGTATTTTACAAGGGCTGTAAAAAGTGTAGCAGCAGTAAACAATCTGCTGAATGTGTAGATGTGTGGTGGAAAGTATATTAACTGGTTGCATCATGGCCTGGTATGGAAACATCAATGCCATTGAATAGAAAAACCTCCAAAAAGTAGTGGATTCAACCAGTCCTTCATTGGTAAAGCTATACCAACCATTGTGTTCATCTACATGCAGCTTTGTCACAGGAAAGCAACATCCACCATCAGTGACCCCCCATCACCCAGGTCATGCTCTTTTCTCACTACTACCATCAGGAAGAAGGTACAGGTGCCTCAGGAACATCATCACCAGGTTCAGGAGCAGTTATTACCCCTCAGCCAGCAGGATCTTGAACTGAAGGGGACTAAACGGATTCTCTAAGGGACCAATTTTATCCCTCACTATCCTTTTGCTATTAATATAACTGTAGAAACCATTTGGATTTATTTTCACCTTACTTGCCAAAGCAAACTCTTATCTTCTTTTAGCTTTTCTAATTTCTTTCTTAAGATCCTTTTTACATTCGTTATATTGCTCAAGCACCTCATTTACTCCATGCTGCCTATATTTATTGTAGCTATCTCTCTTCTTCTGAACCAAGTTTCCATTAACTTAAGAGGTATTTAAAATAATGAGGGGGATAGATAGAGTTGATGTGGATAGGCTTTTTCCATTGAGAGTAGGGGAGATTCAAACAAGAGGACATGAGTTTAGAGTTAGGGGGCAAAAGCTTAGGGGTAACACGAGGGAGAACTTCTTTTCTCAGAGAGTGGTAGCTGTGTGGAACGAGCTTCCAGTAGAAGTGGTAGAGGCAGGTTCAATATTGTCATTTAAGATAAAATTGGATAGCTATATGGACAGGAAAGGAATGGAGGGTTATGGGCTGAGTGCAGGTCGGTGGGACTAGGTGAGAGTAAGCGTTCGGCACGGACTAGAAGGGCCGAGATGGCCTGTTTCCGTGCTGTAATTGTTATATGGTTATATGGTTATCATCATTCAACTTCACTTGCCTCCATCACTGAATTGTTCCCACAACCTATGGACTCACTTTCAAGGACTCTTCATCTCGTGTTCTTGATATTTATTGCTTATTTATTTATTATTCTTATTTCTTATTTTTTGTTTTGTATTAGCACAGCTTGATTTTGCACACTGGTTGCTCACCCTTTTGGGTGAGGTCTTTCATTGATTCTATTATGATATTTGGGTACACCTACAAGAACGTGAATCTCAGGGTTGTATATGGTGGCATATGTGTACTTTGAAATGTATAACACCCCCTTTCCTTCTCCTGCCCCCCTCCTAAGACGGCGGCAGCTAAATGCATCACACTTCCAGGAATGGCAGGTGTGCAATAGTCCTACCCACCCCCCATCCATATATTATTAATTTTGGACTGCACTCCTGAGGTTTTAGGGTTTATTTTATGTATATATTCTTTGTCATGCTGCAAAACGTTGAGCTGCTAAACTGTGTTTCATTGCTCCACAACAATGACGATAAAGATATTCTTCTTCTTCTTCTTCTTGAAATTTGAAGGAACTTAGCAGTTGAACAGCATCTGTTGGGGGTGATGGGGGAAAAATTGACTCTTCAGGTTGAAACCCCTGCATCAGGTCTACACATACTCTGTGTATAGATAGATGGAAGTATAGGAGTAGTGGGTGATTCGAGCATGATATTGATATGGTTGGGAATGTACAGCATTAGCAAAAATAAAAATATGTCTGTAATTTGTCCTGACGTCAGTGGTTGCAAGTCTGCACTTTCAAGATCTGGGATGCACTCTAATGTAAGGGCTGCAGCATATTCGTTCAAAGTCAAATTAAATTTATTATCGAAGTATTTGACTGTCACCATATACCACCTTGAGATTCAATTTCTTGTCAGCATTTGCAAGAAAATAAAGACATATAATAGAGTTTATGAAAAACTATACAGAAACAAAGACTGATAAACAACCAATGTGCAGAAGAAGACAAATTGTACAAATTTTAACCAAAGTAAATCAATAATACAGACAAGATGAGTTGTAGAGTCCTTGAAAGTGAGTCTAGAGACGGTGGACTCAGTTCAGTGTTGAGGTGAAGAGTTATTTCTGCTGGCTTCGGAGCCTGATAGTCATTGGGTAATAATTGTTCCTGAACCTGGTAGAGTCTTTTCCATTCCTGGGCACTGGTGTTTGCATACCATGCTATGATATTTAGGAATCTCAGTCTTCTGTATCTGGAGTGAATTCATTGGTACCAATTTAGTGAAAGTGCATAAATGACATTAACATTTTTGATGCAAAGAAGCAGCTGAGATACGGGGATGCAGTTTCCAAGATGAACTCCGTGTGGAAGTCTTCACTATCCAAAAATGGTAAAAGTGGTCTGCCAATAACGGTTTGTCTTCTTTCACACCAACCCCGGAGGTGACATCCTCTGGAGTGTTGTAGTGTCACTGGCAGTGTGATGCCTGTGGCTATTAAAGCTCCCTTTGTGCTGACTGTTCAGTCCCATAAAGCGTAGTCATCCATTTAATGACTTCACTCCAGCCAGTCCCCGATTTCTGTTTGATCCTCTCACCGTAATTGAAGCAATTAAGTCCGCTCCCTATGTTCTGAGAAAGTGTAACTGCAGAGAGGTTTCCACTTCCCCTTCTTGAAGGAATAAAAGTAATAAACTTACATTTGTTGACCAGAGTTCAAAAGTTTAATTAGCAGCCCCATTTATGAGCCAGAGCAGTTTGCAGGCTCCAGTCAATTAGCACCATGCTTGTTAATGGTCAACCTTTGCTACTTGTCAGAATGTCCAGACAGTGGTTTGGTGCTTTTTCAAAGAAAGTGGGTGAAACCTATAGTTTGTGTTTAGTGATTAAAGCTGCAGTATGCTGACGTACTAGGACTGTATTTCAAAAATATCAAAAGGAAAGTCTACGCTACATCCTCATTACCTCAAAACAGCCTTGTCATAAAATCATTGACAATCTCATTGACACTTTCTGCAATGAAGTGCAAAATTTTGTTTAGCTAATGTTTAATCTGGAGAAATCTTTTTATCATTTCTCCTTGCACGGATAAGGGAATAAATGTTCAGGGTTTATGGCATTTGTAATTAGATTTATGGAATGCAAATTAATTCATAAGTAGTAAACATGGAAATTATTTTGCACTTGAAATGAACTTGCTTCTTGCTGCAAATGTTTAACAAGATAACAATTCCTTCACACGTGTACAAACTGGCCAATGGAATTTGAAGCCTCTTCACTGTGGGAAGTGTTCATATTTGTGTAACTATATAATTTATTTATTAAGATACAGCGTAGAGTAGGCCCTTCTGGCCCTTTGAACCACACTGCGCAGCAACCTGCTGATTTAACCCCAGCCTAACCACAGAACAATTTACAATGGCCAATTAACCTACTAACCGGTATGTCTTTAGACTGTGGGAGGAAACTACAGTACGCGGTCACAGGGAGAACATACATACTCCTTACAGGCAGCGTCAGGAATTGAATCAGAATCATCTATACTGTAAAACATTGTTCTAGCCACCACACTACCGTGCCATTCGCAAGTACGAAAAGAAGTTTGAATTTAGCACTCCAAAGCTTTAATTTCCCCTGAAGCATCCTAACTTTCAGACAATTCCTGTACAAGAAACGCCTCAAAATTTATTTCACATTGCACTCAGAAAATGGACTAAGTAATCTGAATGTTGGGAAAAGGTGACAGCTATCGTTAAACTACATATATGTACACAAGAAAGCGCTATAAAAAAGATAAGGAACGGACTGTCAAGGCAATAGCTTCAAAAGTGGCTCATTATGAGAGACATTAGGATGTGCTGAATTCGCAGGGTCAATCTTTGCCCCCATGGTGAGAGAGACCTGACCGGAAAAGCTCAGAACAAATTTGAATGGAGCACCGAGGAGTTACTGTTCCACTGGATTGAAGAGATTGGAAAACCAACATGAAAGTGAGGTGATTAATGCCCAAGGGCCTAGTTCTTCTAATAGTCTCATCCAAGCAGGGCAATAGAATTAATATGATTTACTTGGATGCTAAAATATTACATTATCTGAAATATATACAGAAAATCCTGAAATGATCACCAGGTCAGGTAACCTGTATAAAAATATAAATTGAGTTACCTTTTGGTCGACAAACTTTCATCCTCATCACAAAATATTCTGCGGATGCTGGGGTCAAAGCAACGCTCTCAACACGCTGGAGGAACTCAGCAGATTGGGCAGCATCCGTGGAAATGAACAGTCAATGTTCCAGCCCGAAACGTTGACTGTTCATTTCCACGGACGCTGCCCAGCCTGCTGAGTTCCTCCAGTGTGTTGTGAGTGTAAACTTTCATCCTCCTTTTTCCACCATAGTTACCGCTGTATCTACTTCCTTAGAATTATGTGAAGATTTGACACGTCATCAAAAACTTTGACAAACTTCTCTAGATGTGTGGTGGAGAGGGTATTAACTGGTTGCACCACAGCCTGGTATGGAATCACCAATGTCCTGGAATGGAAAATCCTACAAAAGGTAGTGGATACAGGCTAGTTGATCATGGGCAAAGCCCTCCCCACCATTGAGCGCACCTATAAAGTGCTGTTGCAGGAAAGCACCATCCAGGCCACGGGTGGTGAAAGGATAAGAGCCTCAAGACCCACACCACCAGGTTCAGGAATGGTTATTACCCGTCAGCAATCAGGCTTTTGAACCAGAGGGGATAACTTCACTCACGCCATCAATGAACTGTTCCCACAATCTATGAACTCATTTTCCAGGACCCTTCATGTCATGTTATTGATAGTTATTGTTTGTTTGTTTATTTATTTATTTACTATTGTTGCTTTTAACTTTCTTTTCGTATCAGCATGGCTTGTTGTCTGTTGCACATTGTTTATTTGCCCGTCTTGCTGGGTGCAGTCTTTCAATGATGCTGTTGTGTTTCTTACAATTACCATGAATGCCTGCAAGAAAATAAACCCCCGCCTTGTACTGTATATAGTACATTGATAATAAATTTACATTGAGCTTTGACGTTTGCAAATAAATTTTATCACCCTCATGATGGTTCACCCATGCTCTACAGATTAATCCTTGTTCATCCCAATCATTTGAACATTTTCAAGGTGACCAGACACATTTGCCTGAAGTACTGATTCCACCTATTTCCTGTAGATGCAAAACTTTCTGTTCATCCTCCTCATGTTTATTAAACAGCAGAGTGGCAGCTATGATTTTCCAATCAAATGGAGGAATATTGTAAGATTAAAAGCAATGGATCTGTAATATTTTATCCAACTCCTTAAGAATCATGCCATATCAATCAAACATCGATGCATCTTGAAGGTGGTGCGCTATGGTAGCTGGTGTTAGTAGGTGTGGATGTATAAAATTTTGGATGAGATAACAAACAAGCAGGCTACTTTATACAGAGCTATGTGAATATTGTTGGAGCTGCACTCTCTAATGAAATTCACATCATCTTCAATGCATGAGACTAGCCTATCCTGAAGGAAAAGGTTATTCGCGATCATGACATTGAGCCTGGCCCAAATCTCATCTTTGAAATTCCCATCTTAAAACTCTGCACCTTTCTACCTCACTTTCTTTCTTATAAATGCTCCTTAAAAGCTTTGACAAAGTTTTACCAATATCACCTTCTCTGGGTAGTTTCAAATTTTACCTGTTTACTCTGAAATGTCCTGGGATAGCTTATTATATTCTCTCTCTGGCTATCCATCCCATAGGATGATGATGGTTCCTTTCAGTCAGTTAGTGAGGTGGTACCCCACTCCTCAGAAAGGAACAGCGTGTGCGTGAGTGGATTTTAGGTGAGTAGGGGGTTGTACAGGTCCAGATCCACCCTCTCAACATCCCCTCCCAGATCCAGCAGCATGGTGGGGTCCAAGACGGCTGGGGGAATTTCTGTTGCAGTGAATGGCCAGACCAAGCTTCGACGCAAGGAATGCCTTTTCCACACTTCACGGCACGAGTTTGCTAGATGGCCGTTGACCCTGAGAGAGGGTTTATCTGCCCTTTGACAGGTCTTGTTTTTCATCCTGGAGGGTGTCTAGCCACCCTCCTCACCAGGCAAGCCTGGTGGGGGAGCCGATTTAGCTTATTATATTAGAAATGCAATGTGAAGTCAAAATGTAGAAAAGGACAATTTGATATATTCCATGTGGTTGCTTTCTGAAGATTTATAGCGTATGAGATGAGAACATTGAATCTTCATGTTAGGGGATTAATTTCCATGTGCTTGCAAATACTTTTATATTGTTTATCTGTTCATTCAACTGCTGAACCATTTCTATATCACAAGTTAGTTTTACCTCTTCGTCTTCTGATATTTCAAAGTTCTAAGTTCAAAGTAAATTTATTATCGAAGTATGTACAATGACTATAAAAACTCATGTCAAAGCAAAAACAGATCTCTACAAAGCAATCTAAATTAATAACAAATCTAAAACACAAAATAATCGATTGCATAAGCACTCACCCCCTTTACTATGACACACTAAATCATCACCGGTGTGGCGAATTGGTTTTAGAAGTCACATAATTAGTTAAATGGAGATCACCTGTGTGCATTCAAAGTGTTTTGATTGTTGTATCTGGAAGGTCCAACTGCTGATGAGTCAGTATCCTGGTAAAAACTACACCACGAAGACAAAAGAATTCTCCAAACAACTCCCTGAAAAGGTGATTAAAAAACACAAGTCAGGAGATGGATACGAGGAAATTTCCAAATGTCCGAATATCCCTTGGCGTACAGTTAGGTCAATCATCAAGAAATGTAAAGAATATGGCACAGCTATAAATCTTCCTAGATCAGGCCATCCTGAAAAACTGAGTGACTGTGTAAGAAGGGGACTAGTGAGGGAAGCCACCAAGAGACCTACGACAACTCTGGAGAAGTTACAAGTTTCAGTGGCTGAGATGGGAGGGACTGCGCATACAACAGTTGTTGCCCGGGTGCTTCACCAGTCACAGCTTTATGGGAGAATGGCAAAGAGAAGAACACTGTTGAAAAATACTCACATGAAATCTCAGCTGAAGTTTTCCATAAGGCATGTGGGAGACCCTGAAGTCAGCAAGAAGAGGGTTCTGTGGGTTGATGAAATCAAAATTGAGCTTTTTGGCCATCAGACTAAATGCTATCTTTGGTGTAATCCAAACACAGCACAACATCAAAAACATACCATTTCTAACATGAAGCATGGTGATGACTGCATCATGCTGTGGGGATGCTTCACTGCAGCAGGCCCTGGAAGGCTTGTGAAGGTAGAGGGTAAAATGAATGTAGTAAAATACTCGGAAGCCCTGGAGGAAAACCTGATGCAGTCTTCAAAAGAACTGTGACTTGGGAGAAGATTTCTTTTCCTTCAAGACAATACCCCAGGCATAAAGCCAAGCTACTGTACACAAAGATGGCTTAAAAACAAACTTAATGCCCTGGATTGTCCAAGACAGAGTTCAGACCTCAATCCAAATGAGTATTTGTGGCTGGACTTAAAAAGGGCTGTTCACTCACGATTCCCATGCAATCTGATAGAGCTTGAGCAGTCTTGTAAAGAAGAATGGGGAAAAATTGCATTGTCCAGATATGCAAAGCTGATAGAGACCCATTCACACAGACTCAAGGCTGTAATTGCTGCCAAAGGTGCATCTACTAAATACTGACTTGAAGGGGGTGAATACTTATGCAATCAATTGTTTTGTGTCTTATATTTGTAATTAATTTAGATCACTTTGTAGAGATATGTTCCACTTTGACATGAAAGAGTCTTTTTCTGTTGATCAGTGTCAAAATTAGTCAAACTAAATCTCTTGTGATTCCATATTGTAAGACAATAAAATATGAAAACTTCCAAAGGGATGTGAATACTTTGTGCCATGTCGTATGATGTGGGCAATCATGTTCTTTGACCACGACTGTTCCTGGCAAATTTTGCTACAGAAGTGATTTGCTATTGCCTTCTTCGCGGCAGTGTCTGGGCAGGGTGACCCAAGCCATTATCAGTGGCTGCATAACCAGGGCTTGTGATTTGCATCAGCTGCTCCTGCGTCCATCTACCGCCTGCTCCCATGGCTTCACATGCCCCGATCGGTGGGGTTTTGGGGAGCTAAGGAGTTGCTCCACCTTACCCAAGGGTGACCTGCAGACTAGCAGAGGAAAGGAGCATCTAACACCTCCTTTGGTAGAGACGTATCTCCATCCCGCCACCCAAGTACATTTACTACCCGAAGATTAATTTTCTTGCAGATGTTCACATTGGAGCAAAGGAATACAACAGAATCAATGAAAAACCACACAGAAAGACTGATAAACAATCAATGTGCAAATTCAAACCGTGCAAATACAAATAAATAAATACACACTGAGAATTCAATGTTATTAATCCTTGGAAGTTCCCAGAATTTCTTTACTTCTTTGGTTGATAGGTTTCAATTTCAGTTAAAGCATCATGTTTTCCACATAGTGGCAGAATGTTAATCATTTAATATTCATTGAACTTTTACCACATCTCCTGATTTTTACTTCAATTGTGAAAGGGGGGCAAAGTGTAGAGGAAGGAAGCAGAAATATTTCTGTTTTCATCACCACTTTTGCTCTTCCTCTCTTCTTGATAGGTTAAAAACAGCACACCAGCAAGGAAGATTAAAAGGTCACCAACTTCCATATAAAATATTTGCTAAATCATTTTCCAAGCATGGAAAATGATCGGAAGTAGGTTAAAGAATAGACAATAAATATAATCAACGAATCACGTTGGTGGATTGCTCTCAGTGAGTTTTGATCTGCTTCTGTCAACCAAAATGTTTACCTGAGAAGACTCAGATCATTGAATTTAGCCCAATATTTCAATAACTTTCAATTGCTGTTCAAGTGGGGATTGAACTGATGTGACAGATAACTACTGCATGCCTCTATTGCAAATCGCTGCGTAAAATGTTTGTGTTGGAATTTTGTGGATTATATGTCTGCAGTTACTTTGTGATACTTAAGTTTATTATTGTGAAGGAAGAAAGAAGTCTTGAACTTATTTATTTATTTGAGATATATAGGCCCTTCTGGCCTGTTGAGCCAGATCACGGGGCAATTTACAAAGACCAATTAACTTACCAGCTCGTTCATCTTTGGACTGTGGGAGGAAACTGGAGCACCTGGAGGAAACCTACGCGGGTACAGAGAGAATATATAAACTTCTTCCAGGCAGTGGTGGGAATTGAACCCGGGTCATCTGTACTGTAAAGCGTTGTGCCAACCACTAAACAATCGCTGTTACATTGATCTTTACTTTGTTTCCTGGGCACAAAGGTTTTATTGCAGTTTGTTAAGTTCCCATTTCCAATTGAGCCATTTGCTGTATTGGTTGGCCCAAAACAAATCTGCTCATCAGACGGGAAGGGAGAAAAATGGATTTAGTGCCCCAATTTGTCACAACATAGATGCTACCCATTGCTAGCACAAGGTTTGGGCCAAATTCCATGTCAGACTTGCTTTTGTGTTACCGCTGCACTGAAAGAATCAATCATCTGTCTCCCGAAAGTAACTGATAGATTTGGGGGGGACTGGATTAGGGTCTAATTTGTTATTTCTCTTGTAGTTTTGCTTCCTTTATGCTTGCATACGTGTTTGTATAATCACATGTTTGTAAATGTTCAGTGGATTTTCAGTAATTTGTAGTAGAGCTGGTTCTGGTCTTTGTCTATAAACCAGAGCAGTGCCATGGCAGCGTAAATCAAACGGGCCTTGTCTCACAGGCTATTCTTATCAGAGAAGATTCCCTTATCTGTCTGGCTGGAACCAGTTTTCAGTATAAGGAAAGACTATGAGGCAGGTTCTTTGTTGGGTGAGTTGGTTACAGTTAGAATTAGATCCCTGCTGCTGTACTTTACTGTTATTTCTTTGTGATGAACATCTTTTAAAATGACTATAACCACACAATTTGTGCCTCATTCTTAACTTCCAAAGAATCTTCCAGACGATATCATCTCCAGATCTACCTGTGTGTATGTGTGTGTGTGTGTGTGTGTGTGTGTGTGTGTTGGGGCGGTGGTGGGGGGTGTGGAAATGTCAATGTTGGGTTACATTTCGAATGGGTCTGGGAGAAAGAAGGGTAGGTGATCCCTAAAACTCCAATGAGTCCATTGCTGTGGGCTTATGAAGAACACTCTTTATTTCAGTTCTCAGAGCTAAATATATAAAGACTAGGAAACTCAGTAACTGACACATTGGGGTGGGTCCACATCAGAAACTCTGGTTGGGTGTTGTGTAAGGTATGAGATTTGATTAAGGAGCTTAAGGTAAAGGAACCCTTAGGAATCAGTGATAATAATATTATAAAATTCACCCTGCAGTTTGAGAAGGATAAGCTAAAATTGGATGTATCATTATTACAATGGAGTGAAGGGAATTACAGAGGCATACGAGAGGAGATGGCCGAAGTGGATTGGAAGAGGACACTAGCAGGGATGAAAGCAGAACAGCAATGGCTGGAGTATCTAGGGACAATTTGGAAGATGCAGGATAGATACATCCTAAAGATGAAGAAGTATTCTAAAGGGAAGTTGGAGGATTGGGAAGCTTTTAAAAACTAACAGAAGGCAACTAAAAAAATAAGAAGAGAAAAGATGAAACATGAAGATAAGCTAGCCAATAATATCAGAGAATCCAAAAGTTCTTTTTTCAGATATACACTGTATATAGAGGAAAATAGAGGTGAGAGGGGATATCAGCCCACAGAAAAATGAGGCTGAAGAGGTAGTAATGGAGGGCAAAGAAATAGCGGATGAACTTAATAAGTATTTTGTGTCGGTCTCCACTGTTGAAGATACTAGCAGTATGTCAGAAATTTGAGAATGTTGGGGGCAGAAGTGAGTGTAGTTGCTATTACTGAGGTGCTTTGGAAGCTGAAAGGTCTGAAGGTAGATAGGTCACCTGGGCCTGATGGATTACACCCCAGGGTTCTGAAGGAGATTGCTGAAGAGATTGTGGAGGCACTCATATTGATCTTTAACGAATCACTAGATTCTGGAATGGTTCTGAGGGACTGGAAAATTACAAATGTCACCCCACTCTTTAATGAGGGAGGAAGTCAGAAGAAAGGAAATTATTGGCTAGTGAGCCTGACTTCAGTGGTTGGGAAGATGTTGCATTATTAAGGATGAGGTTTTGCTGTACTTGGAGGGGAGGGAGGGATCATTGACTCAGGCCTAAGAGGCCAGCGTTGGGCATTTTCATGCCTTACAAGGCGCAGAATGAAAGTCTGTGTGGGGCACCACTCCTCACACAGACATAGAGCAATGTGTGGTTAAGTACCTTGCTCAAGGACACAACACACTGCCTCAGCTAAGGCTGGAACTAGTGACCTTCAGATCACTAGACAAACGCCTTAACCACTTGGCCGCATGTACTTAGAGGAGCACGATAAAGTAGGCCAAAGTTGCAGGTTGAGTCAGCGGTAAGGAAGGTAAATGCAATGTTTGTATTCATTTCAAGAAGACTAGAATGTGAGACCAAGAATGTGATGCCGAGGTTTTATAAGGCATTGATCAGACTGACTTGGAGTATTGAGAGCAGTTCTGGGCAACTTATCTCAGGAAGGAGGTGCTGGCATTGGAGACGGTCCAGAAGGGGATCACAAGAATGATTCTGGGAAAGAAAAGGTTAATGTATGAAGAGCGCTTGATGGTTCTGGGCCTGTACTCACTATAGTTTAGAATAATGTGAGAGGATCTCATTAAAGCCTATCCAATATTGAAAGGCCTAGATAGAGTAGATGTGGAGAGGATGTTTCCTGTAGTAGGTGAGTCTAGAGCCAGGGACGCAGCCTCAGAATAAAGGCATGGCTATTTAGAACAGAGATGAGGAGGAATTTCTTTAACCAGAGTGTGGTGAATCTGTGGAATTCATTGCCACAGACCGTGGAGGTCAAATCATCGAGTATACTTAAAGCAGAGATTTGTAGGTTCTTGATAAGTCAGGACTCAAAGGTTAAGGGGAGAAACCAGGAGAAAGGAGTTGGGGTGGATAACAAAACAGACATGATGGAATGGCCGAGCAGACTCGATAGGCTGAGTGGCCTAATTCTGCTCCCATGTCTTATAGTCTTACCACGGGATGAGCCTCCCACACAGCTCCCCCACCCTACATGCCTCACCTACCACCAGGATTACCCACGTCATTAAAGTCAAAGTCATGTTTATTATCACATGCAAAAGTAACTGTGAAAGGGAAGTAGTTGGTGGTGGTTCAATTGTAACATGTAGAAGAAGCTCGGATAGGTACATGGATGTGAGAGTTATGGAGGGCTATGGTCCAGGAGGGGGTAGATGGAACTGGCATGCATGGACTAGATGGGCTGAATAGTGAGTTATTATGCTGTAGTGCTGTATGACTCTGACCCTTTGCCTACTCCGGCACAATGAAAAACTTACATGCAGCAGCACCACAGGCACATAGCGTCAGATGCAAAACATTCACCGAAAGTAACAAGATAAATTATACAAAATTATGCAAGAAGCAGATCAATTGTAAGAAAATAGATGTTAATTATAGAGCAAAGTGGTCACAGTGTTGCTACACGGAGTCTGACATTAAGTGAGTGGTCATGAGCTCAATTTTACACATGGTGCATATTCACGTTTACGACCCTCAGCTAATGTTTGTTATGGTCATTTAGTGAAATACAGTACCTGATCCATAATGGCCAAAACAAAACTATTTTGGTTACTCCCACTTCCCTCCTCTTAGTTCACAGTTCTGTAGACTCAGGAATATCAAATACTTATCTAGGTGCACTTTCAATATGATAGATTTTTGTGTCCTTACTGTTTGTAATCCTTCTTCATCATCTCATCTTTCTGCCAACTCTTTAAGTTATTGGACTCCCTAATAAGGGAAATATGTCCTTACTGTTCACTTTATCTAAGACATCTCAGAATATTACACATTTCAGAGAAGATCTCCCCTGAGCCTCAACTTTTCGGAAGAGATCAAATTCAGCCTTATCAGTCTCCTTTCTCAATAAATATACTCCATTCTTTTATCATTCTTATAAACCACATCTTCATCTTTTCTATTGTTATCATGTCCTTCCTGTAATGTGGCAACCAGAAAGTTACACAGAACCCTAGTTGTGGTTTAACAGGCAATAACTTCAAGCATGATCGCTCTGTTTCCATGTTCTGTGTCTCAGTTAATGAAACCTGGACATCTTCTCAATCATCATATCCACTTGTTCTGCCACTGTAAATTCAGCAACTTCTACTTCGAAGTGAGCGGACTGCTTTGCTGAGCATTGTCACTCTGTGTCACACCTCGCTCATGGATTGTTTGTCCCATTCCAATCAGTGAGGAGGCTACAAACATTCACCAGGACCACCAGACTCAAATGAACAGTTACCTTCCCCAAGCAGTAAAGCAGATCAACACCTTCACCCTCTAACCCACCCGCTCCACACCCCCAACCACTGCTACTTAATCATGTCCTCTCAGTCACCTTGTTTACAGACACTGCTCTTCCTAGCGTCACTTTAGGGATGTACAATCAATTTATGTATATAAGCAATCTATGATGCTGCCTGACCTTCTGAGTTCCTCCAGCATTTTGTGCGTGTTGCTTGGATTAGGATTAGGATTAGGAGGACACACAGTCCTCTTTTATTGTCATTTAGTAATACATGCATTAAGAAATGATACATTTTGTTTCTCCAGAATGATATCACAGAAACACAAGACAAACCAAGACTAAAAAAACTGACAAAAACCACATAATTATAACATGTAGTTACAACTGTGCAAAGCAATATCGTAATTTGGTAGAAGAACAGACCATGGGCCTGGTAAAAAGTCTCAAAGTCTCTCGAAAGTCCCATCATCTCACGCAGGTGGAGCTTCCAGTGCCTCAAACTTGCCGATGCAGCATCCTGGAAGCCCCCGACCACAGTCCGACTCCAAGTCCATCTGAAAGTTTGAGCCTCCGACCAGCTGTCCGACACCGAGCACCGAGCACCATCTCTGCTGAGCGCTTCGACCCCGGCCCCGGCAACAGGCAATAGGCAAAACCGAGGATTTGGGGCCTTCCCCTCCGGAGATTCTCGATTGCACAGTAGAAGCAGCAGCGAAGCGGGCATTTCAGAAGTTTCTCCAGATGTTCCTCTGTGCTTCTCACGTCCGTCTCCATCAAATCAGGATTGTGCACGGCCCCTATTTTAACAAATACGATATCATTCGGAGTGGCTGCATGCACTGCGTCGCGCCACCACCTTCTCCTCCCCTCCCTTTTCCAGCATCTGCAGATTTTCTCGTCTATATAAGCAATCTTATATTTTTATATTTAATGTGTTATCTTGTGCTGCATTGGATCCAGAGTAACAATTATTCTGTTCTCCTTTGCACCTGTATACTGGAAATGACATTAAGCAATTTTACTTCCTTGTGTGCTGTGGCCGTCTGGGTCCCAGGTATTTTAGTTCTCCTCCGCATTCTCACACCTACAGCCTGCTCTTTTACCATGTACAGTGGTGCCAGACAGCTTGTGAACCCTGTAGAATTTTCTCTATTTTTGCATATTTATGACCTAAAATATGATCAGATCATTGCACAAGTCCTAAAACTAGATAAAGAGCACTCAATTAAATAAATAACACAAAAAAATTATACTCTTTCATTTATTTATTGAGAAAAATGATCCAATATTGCACGTATTTGTTGTAAAAAGTAAGTGACCCTTTGCTTTCAGTAACTGGTGTGACCCCCTTGTACAGCAATAACTTCAACCAACCATTTCTGGTAACTGTTGATCAGTCCTGCTCTTCGGTTTGGAGGAATTTTAGGGCATTCCTCCTTACAAATTTACTTCAACTCTGGGATGTTGGTGGGTTTCTTTGCATGAACTGCTTGCTTCAGGTCCTTTCACAACATTTCTATAGGATTAAGGTCAGGACTTTGACTCGGCCATTCCAAAACACAAATCTTCTTCTTTTTTAATCATTCTGTTGTTGATTTCCCCTTGTATTTTGGATCATTATATTATTGCATTACTGTATCCAATTTCTAGTAAGGTTCAGGCGATGGACTGCTACCCTAATATTCTCCTGTAAAGTGATACAATTTTGAATTCATTGTTCCTTCAATGATTGCAAGCTGTCCAGGCCCTGAGGCAGCAAAGCACCCCAAACCATGATGCTCCTTCCATCATGCTTCACAATTGGGATGAGGTTTTGGTGGAGTGTGCAGTGCCCTTTTCCCTCCAAACGTAGCAATGTGTATTTCTGCCAAAAAGTTCAACTTTTGTCTCATCTGTCCTCAGAATATTGTCCCAGAAGTGTTGCAGAACATACAGGTAGTCTTTTGCCAACTTGAGAAGAGCAACAATGCTTTTTTTGGAGAGGGTGGTTTCCTCCATGATGTTCATTGTTCAATGTTTTTTTTTACAGTGGACGCATGAAAAGAGATTTTAGCAAAGTCTCGAGATTTCTGTAGGTATTTTTTTTGTTACCATAGGGTTCCTTCTCACTTCCTTCAGTATTGCATGTTGTGCTCTTGATGTGATCATTGCAGGGCACCCACTCCTAGGGAGAGTAGTAACAGTACTGAGTTTCCTCCACTGTACACAATTTCTCTTAGTGTGGACTGATGAACACTCAGGTCTTTAGAAATGCTTTTTCCAGCTTCATGCATCTTTACAATTCTTCTTCTAAGGTCCTCTGAAATATGTTTTGATTGCAGCATGATGCACTTAATAGATCTTTCTTGGGAAGAATAGACTTAGTGTGTCTTTTTTATAGGACAGGGCACCTCTGCAACCTACACTTCCAATCTCATCTCATTGATTAGAACACCTCACTCCAAATAGCTTTTGTAGAAGGCATTATCCCAGAGGTTCACCTGATTTTCCCAACAAATACATGTAATATTGATAATCTTTCTGAATAACTAAATGAGCAAATATAATGTTTTTGTGTTATTTATTTATTGGGTTCTCTTTACAGTATCTAGGTTTAGAACTTGCATGAAGATCTGATCACATTTTAGGTCACATTTATGCAGAAATAGAGAAAATTCTACAGTGGTGCTAGTTTGTGAAAATTCACAAACTAGCACCACTGTAGATCTTCCTTCCCAATCCTGATGAAGGGTCTCAGCCCGAAATATCAACTTTTATTCCACTCCATGGTTGCTCCTGCATTCTGCGTGTATTCCTTAAGATTTCCAGCATCTGCAGAATCTCTTGTACCTGCCACATTCGGAGATCTGTGGACCTGCACTCCAAAACTGTTCTGATCTTTCACACTTCACACCCACAGCATACTATATTTTGATTACTTCGCATAACAGACACTGATGCTTTCTCGTATATTAAATCCAGGACGCTCTGCGATGCGGCATATGCACAGTAAATATTTGTGGATTGTAGTTTCTATAGGTTTCTTTGTATCATTGCAAGCAAGCAAGAAAACAGAAGTAGAGCTATTGATCAGAACCTCCTCAGCTGAAGGCAACAATGTTCAATTAAACTAGAGTCCTACAACAATATACAGAAGTCGTATTGCATATTACATTCAATCCTTAACGTTACACATACAGTTATACACATCACAGATTGTCTTTCCAAGACCAGCAGTCTACACAATTATTCATCAGTACCCAATTAAAATGATTTGCTCTTTTGAGTCTGGAAGAAGTTTGTGATAGCCTAATTCAAATACGTTAAAATATCCAAGGTCCCATTAACTATTTTTTTGTAATTTATTTTTTTATTGAAGTTCATCATCAAACAAAACTTTCCATAATAATTCACACTTCATCTAATAGCTAAAATAAGGCAGTTATATTTTAAATTACACAATGTTGTTGATGTAAAAATGATACACTCCTTCAGACGTACAGTACTGTGCAAATGTACTAGGCACATATAGCTAGGGTGCCTAAGACTTCTGCACAATCCTATAGTAATTTTATGTATTGCACTGTACTGCTGCCGCAAAAAGAAATTCATGACATATGTGAGTGATGATGAATATGGTTCTGATATGGGACTCCGCTGTGAACTGAGAGTGGGAAGGGGAAATGAAGGTTGGGAAAAGAGGAAGGGAGAGTGAAGGGAGCAGGAAGCACCAGAAAAACATCTCTGTAATGATCAATAAACCAGTTGTTTGGAATCAAATGACTTTGCCTGGTGTCTCAGTGTGGGGAGAGTCTACACCTGCGGGACCCCCTCCACACCTGGCACTCCTTCTCTGTCACGTGTCCCACACCCCTCAAACGACACTCCACTCTCGCTATTCCAGCCAGATTTATGAAATCACTCTCTGCTCCAAATACAGTACTGTGAAAAAGTCTTAGGCAGCCAAGCTATATATATATGTGCCCAAGTCTTCTGCGCAGTACCAGAAATCTGCTTTATGAAATAACATTAGAGCCCATCTTTTCTTTTGGGAAGTGAATTATTCAGTTCAAACTCTAACTTAACCTCATCCATCGAGTCAGGTATTAGAAAAGATCATCTTCTCCCACATACATAGACAAGACCATAAAGGGTTGATTGCCTTTCTAAACTGATTTTATTCACTGCCAATGTTTCACAAGGACCATCTAGTCTGAGGTGATTATAAAGGGGTATGTCAGTATGGTGGTTAAATCACTCGACTAGACCAATGGTCTAAGTGACAAGAATGGCAGTTTGCAAGTTTAAGTTCAAGTATTACAATAAATCTGGAATTTAAAAGCTGGTATTAGTAATAATGACCAAGAAACTACCTGATTAATTTAAAATCCACATCATTAATACAATCATTAATACATTGCCCCCCTCCTCAGACACTCTCCCTTATAACCACAAAAGGCGTTGCACCTTTTGTTACAAATCTGTGGCAGGCTGGAGATTCATTTCTACCAAAGGAGGTGTAAGGCGTTCTTTCCCTTCACTAGTCTGCAGGTCACCCTTGGGTAAGGGTTAGCAACTGCTTAGAACCCCCACCCCCCCACCCCCCCACCCCCGATCAGGGTCACATCTGCACTCAGAGGGTCGTGAGAGCGTGGAACGAGCTGCCAGCACAAACGATGCATGCGAGCTCAATTTCAATGTTTAAGAGAAGTTTGGATAAGTACATGGCAGAATATAGTATTTATGGTAAGACTCTTGGCAGTGTGGAGGATCAGAGGGATCTTGGGGTCCGAGTCCAATGGACACTCAAAAGCTGCTGTGCAGGTTGACTCTGTGGTTAAGAAGGCATACAGTGCATTGGCCTTCATCAATTGTGGTATTGAGTTTAAGAGCTGAGAGGTTATGTTGCAGCTACATAGGACCCTGGTCAGACCCCACTTGGAGTACTGTGCTCAATTCTGGTCGCCTCACTATAGGAAGATGTGGAAACCATAGAAAGGGTGCAGAGGAGATTTATAAAGATGTTGGATTGGGGAGCATGCCTTATGAGAACAGGTTGAGTGAACTCGGCCTTTTCTCCTTGGATCGACGGAGGATGAGAGGTGACTTGATAGAGGTGTATAAGATACTGAGAAGCATTGATCGTGTGGATAGTCAGAGGCTTTTCCTCAGGGCTGAAATGGCTAGCACGAGAAGGCATAGTTTTAAGGTGCTTGGAAGTAGGTACAGAGGAGATGTCAGGGGTAAGTTTTTTCCACAGAGAGTGGTGAGTGCGCGGAATGGGCCGCCGGCGACGGTGGTGGAGGTGGAAATGATAGGTCTTTTAAGAGACTCCTGGATGGCTACATGGAGCTTAGAAAAATAGAGGGCTATGGGTGAAGCCTAGGTAGTTCTAAGCTAGGGACATATTTGGCATCCTCTGTGGCTGACTGGATCTCCCAGTGGCCAGTCATTATAATTCTTCTCTTCATTCTCACTTCTCCAGCCTCCTCTACTACCAAGTTAAGGCTAAACACAAATTAGAGGAACAGCACCTCATATTGCACTAGGCTAGTCTCCAACTTGGCAGCGTGAACATTGAATTCTTAACTTCCTTTAACTGCTCCCCATCTGTCCCTTTACCTGTTTCTCTTTTCTCTCTTCTCCTGATCCAGCTGGCCTTCATCACCCTATCTCTTGTCCCTCCCCCACCCAAACAGTCTAGATGAAAGGTCTCCACCTGAGATGTTGACTGCCCATTTCTCTCCATAGATGCTGCCTGACCTACCGACTTCTTCCAGCATTTTGAGTATTGTTCCAATTCTATCATCGCCAGTTGGTTTAACTTCGCTGTGAAATGCCTACAATTCATCCCATTCAACAGGCAATAAAGCCATAAGATCGAAAGCATCTTTACCCAATTCTAGATCTAATATTGCCACTCTAAGGGGCGACAGTCTAAGATGGCATGACTACTAGCTCAATGGCTTTACAGAACCAGCTGTAAGATCTGGTTCGATTCCATCACTGTCTGTATGTTCTCACCATAACTACATGGGTTTCCTCCCATGTTCCAAAGATGTACAGTTAGGATTCGTGGGTTGTGGACGTGCTATGTTGCCAGCAAAAACATAGTGACATTTGCGGTCTGCCCAGCACAACCTTGGCTGATTTGAATATGATTTAGGTGACACATGTGACAAATAAAACTAATATTTCATACATTTATAATGATTGTGCAGGCCACTTCCTTACTGGTATGAAGTACTGAACTATGCTGGCTTATTTTGATCTCTGGGTGGACAACAAATACTGGTCATCCTGAGAATTAGTAAATAAAAATATAACTCCAAACTATGTCAGTAACCCACTGACAACAAAGTGATGATAATTTGCTCATTATACATAATATTATTGAGAGTGGATTTGAGTACAAGATGTGATTTGGTTTACTCAATGAAGCAGCTTTTCACCTGTGCACAAATGATCACCATTACAGGAAAGGAAATTTAAGCAGCTTTTACATTGCTATTTTGCTTTTTGTTGCATTCCATTAAATAGCAAAACTGCACTGTAAGCCATCAATAATCAAACATGGTTGTAAATTCAAACACATCAGCAGAACATTATGTTCTGCAAGCAATTTAGATTATATATATTGTGGCACTACAGGAGCTGATCGACAGCTCACCACCGCATTGTTAGCTGTCAGCGCTTTCTCTTGTTCTTGTTTTTAAATGTATTTGCGGTGTGCATGTTCAGTGGAATTACAGTGAGGTGTTCAAGTTCATTTATTGTTACATTTTAGCTCGGCTTATATAGTTATTCGCTGGTGTGTTTGTGGGCCACTCTGAATATAACTGAGGTGTGTAATAATCACCTCCCCAGTCTGTCTGTGACTGAGTTAGTTCTCATCGAGCTCTTGCACTTTGTCTGTTATTGTGCTTGATGCGATAAAAAAAGCAGTTAAGAAAAACAAGCTTTTCTCATCTGTCATCGTGGACCGAATGCGCACCACAATATAAAAGTACAAAAAACAACTCCCAGGCACATTGATTCTGGGTCCAGGCACACAGTGTATCGATGCGACAAGGCCTGGGTATTTGAGCAAGGAATGACCCGATGTTTGGATGATTTAAACTCTGGGCCGGATGGATTGAAGAGGCAGGGTGTCAGAACCAGAGGCAAGGGTCGGGCCAGTTCAGCTCACTGCTCTGCGATATTTATTCCACTCTTCGCTGTACTGAGGCTGTAGGCCTTCTCTGGCTGTTCCAGGCTTCACGCCTGCAGGGTCTGAGATGTTTACTTGTGTCCGAAGGCTCACTTTCATTCTAAATGCTATTTGCTTACTTTTACTGCTGGAACGATTTGTGTTTTCTATTCTCTCTGCGCATTGGGTGTTTATCAGTCTTATTTTTAATTGGTTTTTTTGGTTCTCTTGTTTTGCAAGGAGACAAATCTGAAGGTTGTATAATGTATACATACTTAGATAATAAACGTAATTTGAACTTTGAACTTATCGAGGTTATTACCATGCTCTTATATTTCTTTTCTTGAGCTTCTCTTCCGCTAAAGTAATACTTCATGTTCAAGAAAGAAATTCAGTGGCTGGAGAGTTTCATGACAGTCCACCCCACCTCTTTTAAGGAATTGTATTTATCCCTGAGGTTTACTCCCATTACTTTCTCTCTTGGTGGGCAGTATCTCAAGGTCAAGGACTACTCGTTATCGTTTTACTCCTCAGGGCTTCAATGTAGCCAGTGAGGCCAATGCGTATCCTTAAACTCTGTCATATTGACACTTGAAGAATTGGTGGGTTGGGCATTTAGGACATCCTGAGCTCCATTCTCTGTTTTCTCTCAGTCCCATCTCCGGTGACCTGTCCTGGGCCCAGCACATCGATGCAATCAATAAAAATGCCTCAGCTTTCTTAGAAGCTTAAGGAAATTTGGCATGTCACCAAATATTTCGGCAAACATCCGCAGATGTACTGTTGAAAGCATCTCGACTGGTTGCATTACAGCACAGGAATGCAAGAGGTTGTGGGGAGTAGTTGTCACAGCCCTGTCCATCACTGAAACAGCCCCCCTACCAACGACAGCATCCTTAGGGGGTAACACACACAAGTTACTGCAGGAACTCGCAAGTGTGAGGGTGGGGCGCCGTCAATAACCAATCAATGTTTCAAGCCTGCCCCTTCATCAGGACTGGACAAAAAAGTGGAAGAAGCCAGAATAAGTATGTTGGGGAGAGGGAAGGCCAAGGAGTACAAACTGCCAGGTGATAGGTGAGACCAGGTTACAGGGGAAGGTCAAGAAGGTAGCATTTATAATCAAGAACTTCCACCATTCAGGTTTTGCCCCTTTATAAAAAAACTTACTTTTGCCATCAGGTAGGAAGAAGCCTGAAGTCCCACCACATTCAGGAACAGCTCTCAATCATCAGGATCTCGAAGTGATCTGCACAATCTTAACCCTACCTAAGCAACACAGCACTATAGCCCACCTCCTGAACTGTCATGGACTTGCTTCTGATTGTTTCATTCAGTGTTTTCAGTAGGATCTTCACCGTCTTCGCCTCTTTTTCTCATTGCTGTCCTGTACAATTTGTATTCTGTTTGTTATCTGCAACAATCTGCCTGTGATGCTGCTTCAAACCAACTTTTAATTCTACCTGTACCTCACTGTACAATAAACTCAACTTGGCACTTGAGATGCTAAATCTCTTCCTGGATGCTCCTTCCCAATTCTGAGGTAGGACGGGCTTGGATTCCCATGAAGCATTCCTTGTGGTTCTCCATGGAGATTGTCCTGGAAGTGTATGTTCTCTGCAATTTCTGTTGCTGTGACAATGCTCAGAATAGAACGCTTGTTTCAGAATTTGTTGGCAAGTATAAAGACAATGGCGTCCATTCTCTTAATATGATTAAGTGTGACTCATTCTCTAAGTCAAACTCAAATTTTTTTTATCAGAGTACATACATGTCACCTCATAGTCCTGAGAATCTCTTTCTGTGGGCATACTTAGCAGATTTACAGAACAGTAGCTGTAAATAGGATCTATAGCGAACAAACTGTACAAAAACCCGATATGAATAAATAGCAATAAATAGTGAGCATGAAATAACAAGATAAAAGGGTTCTTAAATGCGTGTGGCTATCCCCTTTTGTTCAGGAGCCTGTTGGTTGAGGGGTAGTAACTGTTCTCGAACCTGGTGGTGCGAGTCCTGAGACTCTTGTACCTTCTATGTGATCTTAGCAGTGAGAAAAGAGCGTAGCCTGGATGGTGAGGATCTTTGATAATGGCCACTGCTTTCCTACGGCAAGATTTCATGTAGATGTGCCCAATGGTTGGGAGGGTTTTACCCGTGACATACTGGGCTGAGTCCACTACCTGTCGTAGGATTTTCTGCTCAAAGGCATTGGTGTTCCCATTCTAGGCTGTAATGCAACCAATCAGCACACTTTCCATCACACATCTATAGAGGTTTGCCAAGGTTTTTGATGGCATGCTGAACCTCCGCGAAGTCCTGAGGAAGTAGAGGTGCTGTTGTGCTTTCTTCACTCATTCGTTGGCTCAGTTACCCTCAGAATGGAGTTAGAGGGTCTGATGGAGACAGCGTTGATGATACATCCCGTGCTGTAGTCTGACAATTTCAAGGCCTGCAAAAGGGCAAAGTTTGCTGCAGGTTGGCAGACTCTGAGTTTGCGACTGGATTTGAGATCTTGCTCTTAGAACACAACACCAAGTGTAAGTTTTTGAAAGCAAAGATTAATAGAGAGACTTGCTTTATTACAGGAGTTTATTGTAGTTCTCCTGTACAATCATGATCTGCATTTACAAAGAAACTTTAACAACCTCAGGATGTGCCAAATTACAAAACAGTTGAAAAAGAACTTTTGTGGAGTAGTGAATCTTATACAGTAACCACAGCAACCAGTTTGTCCTCGACGCAATACCATCCAAATATACGGTATGAATTCAGAAGATGAGCAGGCAATTTGAACCCTCGAATTTGTTCGTTTATTCAATGCCTTCTGATGATAAACTGCCCACCACTGGTAATCCCTTCATGTGTTTGCTTATAAAGGACCCATTTTTCTCTGCCTTAAAAATATCCAAAGACTCATTTGGGGAAGAGCATGTCAAGCACTCACATCCTTTGAGAAAATGTTTGTTGTCCTGTCACCGGCACAAAATGGATAACTCATTTTTTAAACAGTGATCACCAGCTACAATCTAACATTAACCAGATGATCTGTTGTGGTTGTGCATGTTTAGTGTTGATTAGTTTACCAGAGAAAACTCCTCACTTTATTCAATTGAAGAGGCACACAGGAGTGAGGTGGATCAGCTGGTTGAGTCACGTCGCAAAGACAACCTTGCTCTCAACATCAGTAAAACCAAGGAACTGATTACGGATTTCAGGAAGGGGAAGAAAGGAGAAGACATATCAGTCCTCATCGAGGGATCAGCAGAGGAAAGGGAGAGCAGCTTCAAGTTCCCAGATGTCAACATCTCTGAAAATTTATTCAGGGTCAAAATATTGAGGCAATTGCAAAGAAGCCACGTCAGCGGCTGTATTTCATTATGAGCTTGAGGAGATTTGGTCTGTCACCAAAGACTCGAGCAAATTTCTACGGATGTGCCGTGGAGAGCGTTCTGAGTGGTTGCATCATCCCCGTTATGGAGGTATCAATACACGCGATCAGAAAAAGCTGCAGAGGGTTGTAAACTAAGTCATTTCCATTACGGGCATTAGCCTTCCCACTATCAAGGACATCTTCAATAGGCGATGCCTTAAGAAGGCAGCATCCATCACTTATAGGATGTGCCCTATTCTCATTGCTACCAACATGGAAGAGATACAGGATCCTGAAGACAACACACACTCAATGTTTTAGGAACAGCATTTTACCCTCTGCCATCAGATTTCTGAACACACTTTTTGCTCCCTTATTTATTTTTAGAATACTTTTTATTGTAACTTATAGTATTTTTTCATGTCCTGCTGCCACAAAATGACATATTTAATGACAAAGTCAATGATAGTAAACCTGATTTGGATTCTGAATTGGCCTTCCATTTCACTTGAAAGAATAGCAGGGACTTTGGTCGAATACCTTGCATCACCTTCTTGGTGCTTCCGCAGAGAATTAACCAAAGTTTTGTGCAAGTATGCTAGCAGAAAATTGGAAAAATATTATGTCGAATACTCCTACAAAATATAATAGGTCTGAGGAATAACCTTGAGCAATTTTTGCATGGATCACACAGCATATGCATGCCAAATAACAATATAAAACAAATCCGATAACTGCATTATAAACCATATCTCTTATACTTGAATGAAGTCCAAACTGATGCAATAAGTGCACCTATGGCCAAGTTTCAGAAGCATTTCCTGGCAGTGGGATGGCAATCATTTTGTATGAATTTTATTACAGAAATGTTAGTTAAAATGTGATACCAAATAGATATGTTTAATTGTAATGAAAAGTGTTGGAAATGAAGAATAAAGATCTATGAAACTACCCTATAATGATTACCATAAAATATTTCAAAACTGAATAGCTAAGAAGTTCCACGTAAAATTAAGTGCTGAAGGATTTAATGATAAATACTGAAGCTTTTTTTTCAAAACGTTGCCTCAGGTCCTTAAAGGTGGAGTGTAAAACAGGCAGGAAATGCATTTCATGTGGCTCAGTGCTTCATTCTGCTTGTCAAAGTGCTCTTACCGCTCGCGTTAAAGAGGAATTACTGTCTGCTTAGAGTCAAAACTTTATGGTCAGAAGAAAATTTGGCACAAGAATCTATTGGAACAAACATTGTCTATGAGTAATTGTACGTTCAATAGGTACTGAACAATTTGAAGACTAAAGGCTGGGTAATGGCGTTGATAAATAAGAAAGCAAATCAATATATCTCAATGGAGGGCCAATATAAGATTATTATTTCTCAATGACAAACGTAGAAACTCTTAGACAGTCACTTTGCCCTAATGCAGCCCAACATTTTGTCAGCTTGTTCCAGGCAAATCAAGAAATTAAATAAAGTAAGTTTAATGGAATAAAATGCAACTGGAAAGAGTAAATCTGTTTTACTTACTTTACAGAAATGTTCACTCATCGGGTATTTCAGTTCATTAAATTCTTTGTTTATCTTTGAAACCTCCGTTTGTTTCATCTTTGATCCACTAGTATGTTAATTACCTTTCTAAAGATTTAAAAATGAATTCCTTCTGTTAAGGGGTCACTATGTTATAGTAAAGTAAAGAGGAATTGCCTGTCTTCTTATAGTGGCCATCTTTCTGCACTTCTGCTAAAATTATTGAACTTTGACTTGTAGGTGACAGAAACGGACAATAATTCTTGAAGACAGGCTTGAATGATGGCACAGTAACACGTTTACAAAAGGATCCTGGAATCTTGGCCAGTTTATGTTCAGAGTTCCCGAAAGTTTCACTTGTTTTTTCTTCTCTTTTTCATGGCCCATCCTATGTTTTCAATTAGCACCTTATGTTAATTGGATCCGTTCCCTCAGGGCACTACTGGTATCTCACTTTCTCCCATCATTGATGATATATTTGAAGCATGACATTTATGGCTTGAGTCCAGGGCTGTTAGAAAAAAGTCATTTACTCTGGGTCACCGCGAAAGCTAGCCACAGTAGCCGACTCCACATACTTGTTTGATGTGGATGTTATCAGTAACACCATTTTCTACTTCATTCCAATCATTAAATAGTAGCTAATGTTGGGGGCAGGGCATCCTCAAATTTTTCAGCCTTTTGCATAATCTATCGAAACGTATAAACCTCATTTCCATTTTTATCTTGCCTTTCTCTCTCTTCATCAAATTTGATTAAGAAGGAGCAAGGCACAATGTTAAATTTGTAAAGGCTGAAGTTATACTACATTATACATACAATTATAATACATTACTATAAAGTGCTACTATATATAGCACTTTATAATAACAGGCTGCCTTAATCTACATAATCACACTTTTATTGCTCGACTTTTGCACCAACGAAAACAAAATAACATAAAGAAATAGGGATATGCAATATTATGAGTGATGTAAATAGGATAAATGCAAGCAGGCTTTTTCCACAGAGATTGGGTGTGACTAGAAATAGAAGCTGTGGTTAAGGGTGAAAGGTGAAATGCTTAAGGGAAACTTCTTCACTCAGAGAATGATGAGAGTGTGGAACAAGGTGCCAAGTGGTGGATGAGGGGATCGATTTCAACATTTAAGAGGAACTTGGATAGGTACATGCCGAAGGGTTTCAGTCCAAAACGCCGACTGTACTTTTTTCCATAGATGGTGCCTGGTCTGCTGAGTTCCTCTTGCATTTTGTGTGTGTTGCTTGGATAGGTACATGGATGGGGTGGGGGGGTGGGGTGCGGTTGTGGAGTGCTATGGTCTGTGTGTAGGTATGGGACCAGGTGGATTAATAGGCCAGCATGGACTAAATGGGCTGAAGGGTCTGTTTCAGTGCTGTAGTACTCTATAACTCTACTTATTTATGTTCAATGTATGCGTCTATAATAATACCATGCGCAATCATTCACTAACAAATGTAAGTGACCCATGAGCAAACTCAGTGAATGTGACCTGCATGTTTCTTTATTTTGGTCATACCACGTTACTGGACCTTGACGTAATCTGGAATTCTGAATAATAGAAGGGGACTGGAGGCTGAAGTTTCTTAAGGTGTTTTTGGGAATGAGATTTGTTCTTAGCAAGGACTGTCTGAAATCATTCCAATCTATTTTACTCCCATCCATTCCCTCCTAAGCATTTTCCATCTGATGGAGATAGTAGTGATCTTAAAGCTTTTTGCTGGAAAGATCAGGCTCGATAGAAGCTTCATCTTGCTCTCTCTATCCCTCTCTTTATTTGGGAGAAAGGGGAAGGTATACAGTAATTGGTAGGACACTCAACCTCATTGATGTTCACTGGGGCTTTGAGGTCTAAGTCCAAAGCTCCCTGAAAGTGGCCATGCAAATAGATATCATGGTGTAGAAGACAAATGCTTTCATTGGTCAAGGCATTGAATATAAGAGAATGGAAGTCATGTTGCAGTTATATAAATCATTCGTTTGTGGTTCCCATCCTGGGGTCCATGGACCCCTCGGTTTATGGTTGGGGTCCATGGTACAAAAAAGGTTGGAACTCCCTGGCTGGGCTGCATTTTGAGTGCTGTGTGCAATTCTGGTCACCCCATTATAGGAAAGCTGTGTAGATTTTGGAAATGGCACTGAAGAGGTTTACCAGGGTTTCTGCTGGGATTAGAGGGTATGAACTATATAGAGAGGTTGGAGGAACTTGGGTTGTTTTCTTTGGAGTGTCAGAGGCTGAGACAAGATAGGGTATAAAACTATGAGAGGCATTGATAGGATAGACAGTCAGAATCCATTTCCCAGAGGGAGGAAATGCCAAGTACCAGAGGACATGCATTTAATGTGAGACAACAGGAATTCTGCAGATGCTGGAAATTCAAGCAACACACATAAAAGTTGCTGGTGAACGCAGCAGACCAGGCAGCATCTCTAGGAAGAGGTGCAGATAATGTGAGAGGCGAGTTTTTTTTACACACCAAGAGTGGTATGTGCATGGAATGAGCTGCTAGGGGTAATGATGGAAGCTGAAGTGATAGCAAACTTTAAAAGGTTCTTTAAATGAACTTTAAGAGAACTTTAAAATAGATACCTGAATATAAGGCCATAAATGAAAGAGATAGGTAAGATAGAGGCAGGAAAATTGCACCCTAGGGGATTAGAACTAGGGGACATAGCCTCAAGATTTGGGGGAAGTTGATTTAGGACAGAGATGAGGAGGAACTGCTTTTCCCAGAGAGTGGTGAATCTGTGGAATTCTCTGCCCAATGGAGGCTAATTCAGTAAATATATTTAAGACACAGTTGGATAGATCTTTGCATAGTAGGGGAATTAAGGGTTATGGGGAAAAGGCAGGTAGGTGGAGATGAGTCCATGGCCAGATCAGCCATCATCTTATGAATGCCGGAGCGGGCTCGACAGGCCAGATGGCCTACTCCTGCTCCTGCTTCTTAAGTTCTTATGTTCTTATAAGGCCATAAGACATAAGAGCCATTGGGCCCCTCAAGTCTGTTCCGTGCCATTTCACCATGGCTGATCCATTTTTTCTCAACCCCATTCCCCATAATCTTCCATGCCTTGCCAAATCAAGAACATACAGGGAATGAAGGGATATGGATCAAGTACAGGCAGAAGAGATTGAGTTTATACGGCATCAGTGCAGCTCAGATATTGTGGTCTAAATGGCCTGTTCCTCGGCTGAATATGTCCCATGTTCTATTTCAGCTCAATTGATTTTCTTTTTTAAGCCTTGGTCTCACCCAGTTGATCACTGCTTTATCCCATACAGGGCTCTTTTGCACTCTTAAGATGTTAACATCTCGTCTCCTCCTGTAACACCATGAGAAATTTGCTTTCTTAACCGAACTGCAGCTTCAGATAAAGTATTAGATTTGAGGCCGTCAGAAAAGCAGGCAGAAAGTGTTGCCTAGAGACTCCTGTAAAAGAAACTAATTCTAATTCTCCCTTTTCTTCTCTGTAAGTGATGACGCATGCTTCAGGCAGTCTCAGACACCTAGTATTCAATCACGCACCAAGATAGTGAGTTCTTTTACTATGTACACACATTTACAACTTCCATCAAATGTCATTAAACCCTGGTCAGGAACAGAAGCCAAGCATTATGCACTCCTAATGCTCCCACTGACTGCACAACCTCCTTCCTTGGAGTTTAAGAAAACCAGAATCAAGTGAGTCACCTGCTTATCAGCATGTTTCAGTTTTATCTGGGTACAAGATCAATTTAAACTCAATCAGAAAATAATTATAAACTATTATATAGTCTGCAATGTTACGAATGCAAACTGTCTTTTCCCAGGGTTGGGAAATAAAACACTAAGGGCATAGGTTTAAGGTAAGAGAGATTTAACAGGAACCTGAGGGGCAACATTTTCACCCAGGGATTAGTCTGTAAATGGAATGGGCTGCCAAAAGGAAGTGGTTAAGGTGGGTACGTTGACAATTTTTAAAAAGGCACTTGACCGGAATGGGTAAGAAAGATTTGGATGGCTATCAGCCAAACCTGGGACAATAGGACCAGTTTAAATTGCATCTAGGATAGGATGGACCAGTTGGGCTGAAGGGCCTGTTTCTGTCTCTAACAGGGATCCCATTCTGGGGTCCATGGTCTCCTTGCTTAATGATATTGGTCCACATCATAAAAAAAGGTTGAGAATCCCTGGTCTAAAAGGAGAGCAGAAAGTACAGCATACCCATCAGGACGAATAAATAGCTTGGAACACAAAGTTAAAAGTTCAAAGTAGAGTTTATTTTCCGAGTACATATACGTCACCACATACAACCCTGAGATTCTTTTTCTGCAGGCATACATAGAAACATAGAAAATTGGTGCAGGAGTAGGTCATTCGGCCCTTCGAGCCTGCACCGCCATTCAGTACGATCATGGCTGATCATCCAACTCAGAACCCTGTACCAGCCTTCCCTCCATACCCCCTGATCCCTTTAGCCACAAGGGCCATACCTAACTCCCTCTTAAATATAGCCGATGAACTGGCCTCAACTGTTTCCTGTGGCTTAAGCAAATCAATAGAACAGTAACTTAGCAAATCAATAGAACAGTAACTGTAAAGGGGATCAGTAGACAACAACCTGTGCAAATATCAATGTAAGTAAATAGCAGTAAATAACAAGCATGAAATAACGATAAAAGAGTCCTTAGATGACCATAATTATCCCCTTTTGTTCAAGAGCCTGATGGCTGAGGGGTAGTAACTGTTCTTGAACCTGGTGGTGTGAGTCCTGAGACACTTGTACCTTGTACCTGATGGCAGCAGTGAGAAAAGAGCATGGCCTGGATGGTGAGGAATTTTGATGATGGATGCTGCTTTTCTACGGCAATGTTTTATATAGGTGTGCTCAATTATTGGGAGGGTTTTACCTGTGATGTACTGGGGCAAGTCCACTACTTGTTATGGGATTTTCCGCACAAAGGCGTTGGTGTTCCCATACCAGGCTGTAACGCAGCCAGTCAGCACACTCTGCGCCGCACATCTATGGAAGTTTGCCAAGGTTTTTGATGTCGTACCGAATCTCCACAGACTCCTGAGGAAGTCAAGGCGCTCTTGTGCATTCTTCACAATTATATTTATATGATGGGTCCAGGACAAGTCTTCTGAGATTGTGACACCCAGGGATTTAAAGTTTCTGTGTCATAACAGGGGTGCTGGGAGCGGACCCAAATGCAAGATACAGACACTGAAGTACTAGGAACAGGACTAGGTGTGTCAGGAAAGCAAGGAAGAAACGACACTGGACAAGACACAGGCCCTGGATGAGACTAGAATACAGGGCCTGGGCTAGGACTAGACTAGGAAAGCAGGACCTGGACAAGGAACTAGGAACTTGGAACCTGGTCAAGGACTCCGAGCCAGAGACTGGACAGGGACCTGGAACCTGGGTCTAGACTTGGGCTCGGACTCTGGATGCAGGCTCGGACAAGACGTGGCTACAGGACTGGACGTGAGACTCCTGGACATGACGAGGGAACCCCAGCACCAGGCTGAGCGAGGCACATGGACAAGAACGCAGAGCCTTGGACGGGGGAGGACAGGAACGCAGAAAGAGCAGGGACCCCTCCTTGGGAACAGGACTTGGGGCCGGGGCTCAACACAGAGTCAGGACCCCTCCTAGGGAGCAGGATGTAGGGCTGAGACTCATACACAGAACACTGAGAGACAGATCTCCACTCAAGGTAGCAGCAAACAGCCAGACCTACCTAGCGAAGGCAAGGACACAAAGAGACTGTTCCAAACAACTAAAGACAGTTCCTTATCCAGACACAGCAAGGATGGCGGTTGAACCTGATGGCGTTACAGATGAGGACACAGGCGAAGGTAGCAGGCGAGGCTTCAGAAGGAAGGGGAAGGGGAGGGAACAGTCCAGCAAATGAAGCTGAACCCAGGAGCTATTTATGTAGCCAGCACAAAAATCAGAATCATATGCATCAATTAAGACACACAATAGGACAAGGGAAAACCAGAGACTGGACAGGAACCCGGAACCTGGGTCTTGACTCAGGCTCGGACTCCAGATCCAGGCAAGGAGAAGACGTGGCAAGGTAACAGGACTGGACATGGCATGGTTACAGGACTGGACATGGCTACAGGACTGGACATGAGACTCCTGGACAGGACGAGGGTACCCCAGCACCAGGCTGGGCGAGGCACATGGACAGGACGAGAACACGAATCCTTGCCTTGGTCCTGAGAGGACAGGAACGCAGAACACAGAGCCGGGTCCCCTCCTTGGGAACAGGACTTGTGGCCAGGGCTCAACACAGTGTCAAGACCCCTCCTAGGGAGCAGAGCGTAGGGCCAGGACTCACACACAGGACACTGAGAGACAGATCTCCACTCAAGGTGGCGGCAAACGGCCGGACATACCCAGCGGAGACGAGGGCACAAAGAGACGGTTCCCAACACAAGGTAGCGGCAAATAGCTGGACCTACCTAGCAAAGGCATGGACAGAGAGACAGTTTCCAACACAAGGTAGCAGCAAACAGCCAGACCTACCTAGCGAAGGCATGGACACAGAGACAGTTCCCAATTCAAGGTATCAGCAAACAGCCGGACCTACCTAGCAAAGGCGAGGACACAAAGAGACAGTTCCAAACAATGAAAGACAGTTCCAAACAATGAAAGACAGTTCCATATCTAGACACAGCAAGGCCCCAGTCTTGCCCTGGCTGTTGAACCTGACGGCATTACAGGCAAGGACACAGGCAAAGATAGCAGGCAAGGCTTCAGAAGCAAAGGGAAGGGGAGGGAACAGTCCAACAACTGAAGCTGAACCCAGGAGTTGTTTATGTAGCCAGCCCAAAATCAGAATAATATGCCTCAATTAAGGCACACAACAGGACAAGGGAAATTGGAAAACCTGGAATATGGATCAATGGACCGGACCATGAACCGGAATGCGGACTTCACGGTCCGGACCATGACATTTTGATCTTCTTCACCTCTGATCCTCTGATTACTACTGGCTCATGGACCTCTGGTTTTCCTCCCCTGAAGTCTATAATCAGTTCCTTGGTCTTATTGACATTGAGTGAGAGGTTGTTGTTATTACACCACTCAGCCGAATTTTCATTCTCTCTCCTGTCTGCTGATTGATTGCCCACTTTGATACAGCCCACAACAGTGGTATCATCAGCAGACTTATATATGGTGTTGGAGCTGTTTCGTAGCCATGCAGTCACAGGTGTAAAACGAGTAGAGCAGGGAGCTAAGCACACATCCTAGTGGTGCTCTTGTGCTGTTGGAGATTGTGGAGGAGATGTTTTTGCCAATCCAAACTGATTAGGATCTGCAAGTGAGGAAATATGGAATCCAATAGCACAAGGGGGGATTGAGGCCCAGGTCCTGGAATTTACTGATTAGTTTTGAGGGGATGATGGTGTTAAATGCTGAGCTGTAATTGATAAAGAGCATCCTGTTGTATGTATCTTTGCTGTCCAGATGTTCCAGAGTTGTCTGAAGAGCCAAGGAGATAACAAAGTCAATTACACAAGTACAAGTATGCACAGGTTCAATGAAAACTTAATTGCAGCAGCATCACAGGTGCGTTCCATCACATCTGTTAGTCTTGCGAGACCATGGATCCGCACCTGGAAAGTCTTCACTCTCCAGGGCGCAGGCCTGGGCAAGTTTGTATGGAAGACCAGCAGTTGCCCATGCTGCAAGTCTCCCCCCTCCACGACACTAATGTTGTCCAAGGGAAGGGCATTAGGACCCAGACAGCTTGGCACCGGTGTCGTCGCAGAGCAATGTGTGATTAAGTGCCTTGCTCAAGGACACAACACGCTGCCTCGGCTGGGGCTCGAACTCACGACCTTCAGGTCACCAGTCCAATACCTTAACCACTTGGCCACGCGCCCATCACATAAGCAGCATTCAAAAGAAAAACATTAATTAATCACATGTTTTACAAGAAAGAACACAATTAGAAGTATAAAACAAAAACAAGTCCATTTTAGTGTAAAGTTATCAAACTGGTCATGGTGCTGTAGTAATTAGGGTTGTACTGGTTTGTACATGAATCAAATTGTTGAAGGGAAGTAGCTGTTCTTGAAACTGGTCTTGTGAGACTTCAGTCTTCTCTATCTCCTGCCCAATTGTAGCTGCAAGAAGATGTCACGGACTGGATGATTGGTATCCTTGATGCTGGATGTTATTTTCTTGAGGTAGTGAGTCCTGTAGATCAAAGTTCTAAGTTTAAAGTAAATTTATTGTCAATGTACATACTGTTTCTGTCACCATATACAACCCTAGATTTATTTTCTTGCAGGTATACTCAATAAATCCAATAACCATAATAGAATTAATCAAAGACCGCACTGAGGATGGACAACCAGTGTGCAAGAGACAACAAACTGCAAATACAAAAAAAAGAAAGAGAAAGAAAATTATATATATAAAAGCAACAAATATCAAGAATATGAGCTGAATAGGTCTTTAAAGTGAGTCCACAGGTTGTGGGAACAGTTCAGTGATGGATGAGTGAAGTTCAGTGGAGTTATCCCCTCTGGTTCAAGAGCCTGATGGTTGAGGATTAATGACTGTTCCTGAAGACCAAATATTGAAGATGAGCAGGGATGTGTCTCTGATGTATCAGGCTGAGTCCACTACTGTCTGCAGCTTTTTACATTCCGGCACCTTTGAATTGCCATACCTGACTGTGATGCAAGTAGTCGGGACATTTTCTAAAGTACTTCAGCAGAAATTTGTTTGGGTGCTTGGTGACAAGTCAAACCTCCTTAACCTCCAGATAAAGATGCTGGAGCTCCCTCCTTGTGATTGCACCTTTGTGTTGGGCCCAGGACGGGTTATCTGATTTGCTAAAATTCAGAAATTTAAAGCTATTGACTCTCTCCGTCACTAACACCCCAGAAACACACATCAATTTTGCTGGTGAACGCAGCAGACCAGACAGCATCTCTAGGAAGAGGTACAGTTGACGTTTTGGGCCGAGACCCTTCGTCAGGACCAATGGAAGGAAGAGCTAGTAAGAGATTTGAAAGTGAGAGGGGGAGGGGGAGATTCAAAATGATAGGAGAAGACAGGAGGGAGAGGGATGGAGCCAAGAGCTGGACAGGTGATTGGCAAAAGGGATATGAGAGGATCATGGGACAGGAGGCCCAGGGAGAAGGAAAAGGTGGGGGGGAACCCAGAGGATGGGCAAGGGGTATAGTCAGAGGGACAGAGGGAGAAAAAGGAGAGAGAGAGAAAGAATGTGTGTATATAAATAAATAACGGATGGGGTACGAGAGGGAGGTGGAATGACAGACTCCCACGTTGAGATAGAAATAAGAGTTTATTAATAGGAATTATGGTTGGCGCAACATCGTGGGCCGAAGGGCCTGTAATGTGCTGGAACTGAACATCGGTGGCTTGACTGAGCGACACTGTGAGACAAATCATTCTTGAAACTCACAAGGACCACTCAATCAGCGTTAACTGGGAGTCTGCTTTAAATTAGCACAGGATGCTGAAAACCCATGCCAGTCAAAATAAACTTGACAAGATTAAACAGAGAGCATAAGGGTTTAATGGTTCTAGATAAAACAACAATTAACAACTACATGTGCACAGGCCCGCAGGGCTCATGATGATGTGTGTGTGGCGTGTAGAGCAGGGAACTAGGCATGCAGCTTTAAGGTGTGCCATTCTTTGGGAAAGCGAAAGCTGTCTTGTTGAACCATTGTAGTCGCTGTACAGATTCAACTGAAACTTCTTCATTCAGAGTATGGAACGAGCTGCAACTAAAGTGGTAGATACAAGTTCAATTGTGACATTTAACAGAAGTTCAAAGTTCAAAAATCTTAAGTAAATTTATTATCAAAGTATGTATGTCACTCTGGGCCTGTACTTACTGGAATTCAGAAGAATGAGAGGGGATCTCATTGAAACCTATCGAATGTTGAAAGGGCCTCTAAAGAGTGGATGCGGAGAGGATGTTTCCTATGATGGGAGAATCGAAGACCAGAGGACACAGCTTCAGAATATAGGGACCACCATTTAGAACAGAAATGAGGAGGAATTTATTTAGCCAGATAGTGGTGAATTTGTGGAATTTATTGCCACAGGCAGCTGTGAAGGCCAAGTCATTGGGTATACTTAAGTCTCAGGTTGACAGATTCTTGATTAGTCAGGGCATGAAGGGATACAGGGAGAAGACAGGAGGTTGTGGCTGAGAAGGAAATGGATCAGCCATGATGAAATGGCAGAATGGACTTGATAGGCCAAATGGCCTAATTCTGCTCCTATATTTTATGAGCTGATGGTCAACCCGATTCTCCTATCTCCCCATAACCTTTGACAACCTTATTAGTCAAGAAACCATTTATCTCCGCTTTAAATATACCCAATGACTTACCATCCATAGCCATCTAAGGCAATGAATTCCAAAGATTCACCACCCTCTGGCTAAAGAAATTCCTTGCCATCTCCGTTCTAGATACAGTAGACAAAAGCATTCATGTGTGCATTGGATCAATCCAAGGGAGAAAGACAGAGAAATATTTCTTTTGAATTACTAATACACAGGCTATGGACATTGTTGGCAAAGCTTTTCTTTATCATCTGTCCCCAATTGTTGCTGAACCCAAGGAAGCAATTATGAGTCTATTTACAATAATGGATCTGGAGTCATGTTATTTGGCTAAGGGAGTCAGATTTCCTTCTGCAGAGAATTTTCGTGAGCTAGATGGGTTTTCACAAGTCTGGTAGTTTTATGGCTGCCATTTCTGATACTACCTTTGTCATTCTGGATTGACTTAATTAGTTGAATTTAAATTCCAAACTACTCTGGTGGGGTCAGTATGGTCTAGGCGCCATGACTGTGAGTCCTGCAATTCAATCAATGTGCTAACATGAGCTTAGATGAATTAGGGTTTTGAGGAGGATTGTGGAGCTTAAACTCCAAGGGTCTGTAGGGCCGGCAGAGCTATTTCTGTTTGTGCAAGTCACATGATCAGACATAATCTCTGCTTCTGTTCAAGGTAACAACGAATTAAGATGATCGATTTGTGGGTACACATCAGACATTCCTTCCCTTCCAGCCAACTGCTGAAGCTAACGTCTTGCTGTAGTCCATGGAAGTCCATGTGGAAGAATATTGTCATTCTTCTTTTACTGTACTGGTCTTTGAATTACAATACTATGCAAAAGTCATAGGTACATATATATAGCTAGGTTGCCTAAGACTTTTGTCAATGTGGAGCTGAGAATGAGTTTGTAAACCTGTCGAGAGCAAAAGATGTTGGGAATGGCAAGGGTGGTACGTGGTGCAGGTGGCAGAGAATGAGTGCCAGTGTAGGTACAGACACACCCAGCCCTGAGACACCAGGCCAGGTCATCTGGTTTATTGATCATTACAGAATGTCTCTCTGGTGCTTCCCGCTCCCTCCCCTTTTCCCAACCATGATTCCCCTCTACCTACCCCCTTCCCACTCTCAGTCCACTACAGAGAACCATATCAGAATCAGGTTTATCATCACTCACATATGTCATGAAATTTGTTTTTTTTTGCGGTAGCAGTGCAGTGCAATACATAAAATTACTACAGTATTGTGTAAAAGTCTTAGGCACCCTAGCTATATATATATATTTGCCTAACCTCCTTTGCACAATACTGTGGAATTCTGTGTTACACAAGGAAATAAGATTGCTGGAGCTTCCGCTGTGGAATGTTGAAAGGGGATCAGAGGGGATCATGTGCCTGGTGATGGTATGGTGGAAAATAACAAGGATGCTTCATGGAAAGTTAAGACTGGTTGAGTGGAAGATGAGGACAAGGTGGATCTTATCCTATCTCATGGGGTGTAGGGGTGGGATAGAAGTGGGTGTGAAATATGGGAAATGGAACAGATGAAGCTGATAATTTTGTCAGAGGAAATAGGAGGGTGATATGCAAACACCCATGTGGAAATGTCAGCATTTGAACAGAGGCAATGGATGAGGAGGAACTGATAAAATGCAGTGTTTTCCAGAATCAGGCTGAAGAGAGGCAAGTTATGGCAGTCTATGTACTTATGATGAAAATCACTCACTAACCTACCCCATAAAATGGAAATTCGAGAAATCCAGGAAAAGCGAATTAAGGGCTACATAGGAGGTAGGATTAGATCGATCTTAGAGTATTTTAAAAGATAGGCACAAAATCATGGGCCGAAGGGCCTGTATTGTGCTCTAATGTTCTACATTCTATATTCTATGTAGGAAAGGAGGAAAAAGATCAGAGATGTGAAAGTGAGGGCAGGAAGAAAGTTGGTCGTGAAGGTAATGAAGCTATTGTATTCTAAACTCAAACAGGATACAGGAGCTTACTATTATCATCAACACAAGAGATCGCACAGAGGTTGGAAATCTTGAACAACACACACTAAATGCCGGAGGAACTCAGCAAGTCAGACAGCGTCAATGAAGAAGAATAAGCGGTCGACGTTTTGGGCCGAGACCCTTCATCAGGATTGGAAAAGAAACAGTAGAGGGGTAGGAGGATGTGGGAACGTGTGCAGACTGGCAGATGAGGGGGAAGGTGGGTGGTTGTGGATGAAGTAAGAAGCTGGGAGGTGATAGGTGGAAGAGGCAAAAGGCTGAAGAAGAAGGAATCTAATAGGAGAGGAGAATGAGCCATGGGAGAAAGGAAGGGAGGAGGGCAACCAGAAGGAGGTGGGGCGATGAGAATGGTCATAGTCATACTTTATTGATCCTGAGGGAAATTGGTTTTCGTCACAGTTGCACCATAAATAATTAAATAGTAATAAAACCATACATAATACTGAAGGGGTGAGAGGGTGATCAGAATGGGGAATGGATAAACAAGAGAAGGAGGGAGAGGAGAGAAATCACCAGAAGTTTGAAAATTCGATGTTCATTCAATCAGGTTGATTTTAACATCTCCATCTTTGCAGAGCAGTGCAGTAATATACTTCACAACCTGCACGCACAACATGTCCACTTCTTATCATGTAGAAGGCGAGACCTTGTTGGGCTCCTGTGTGAGGAGGTGGTGCATGAGATACATTCTTTTCCCATCAAAATGTTCCCACGTGTGAATATAATTCTGCCCTCTTACCCCCACTGCGGCTTTCAATGGGGCATTTGCCCAGATGTGCTTTATAATCCTATTTGACACATGCCAGGGTCTCACACTATTGCAAAGCTGAATGTTATTCATTTGTGGCACAGAAGTGCTTTTTTTTAAGGACGGAAGAAAGACCCTGCTTGTGTCCGTCTTGCCCATTCATAATTAAAAAATGGCCACCAAGGCTGTGCAATCACATCAAATAACCAGCCCCCACCAATCTGAATGAACATTTTCCCACTAGGCCTAAAATATCAATTTAGCTCACGGACACAGACCAGCATTATGTTTGATTTTGCACCTGCCTCACTTTGGGAAAAACCAAAACCTACATATTTTGGAGAGGAAATGAGTGAGCATCTTGAAAAAGATTTGTGAATAGGAATGGCTAGGCATGCTTTTGTCATACTCCTTTTAAATTACCCGAGTCCCCTGAGCTCATTTTTTTTTCCAGCAGTGTGCTCTCGGTACTTTACCTGTAAGATCCCTTAAACCGCACAACCCTTCGCCCCCCCCTCCCCGAGAACTTGAATTCGATTTCCAGCAGGGAGTCATTCTATAGCGTTGAAATGCAATTCCTGTTATATTATGTTGTCAATGCACTATGGAAATTCTTTCAGGCATGTTAACATGATAGCAGACAGTTGAAGAGAAATAAAATAAAAGTGTGGGCCTGTGAAAGGTTAGGGGAAGAAAATCAAACTGTTTTCTCAGGTTACTCACTCAGGACAAAAATACAAGCCTGGGTCGGAGCTTTACAGGCTAACTTTATTTAACCAAAGCAAAAAGTCCAATCTGAGGGGTGAGAAAGGACACTTGACCCTTCACTGAAAACAGCATTTGTGTACAGATAATCCTTCAAGAAAGACATAAATCAGAAGATTAACTGTATCCTGTTTCATTTATAGACGCAGAATACAATGCCATGAGTAAAACATTTCAAAGTTAGAAGATATAAGGGATTTTGTTTTTAATTGACCCGCTCCCTTTGAATTAACTCATTGGTAATATTGCAGAATGGAAATAGCTGAGAAGAATCTATTTCTGTTACATTTACAATATTTTAATTCACCCCATTTGGATATGCTCATCAATCTATTCTGAATTATTCTCCCATTATGTAAGATGTAATTGAGTATAGGAGCAAAGAGGTCCTCCTGCAGTTGTACAGGGCCCTGGTGAGACCACACCTGGAATATTGTGTACAGTTTTGGTCTCCAAATTTAAGGACATTCTAGCTATTGAGGGAGTGCAGCGTAGGTTCACGAGGTTAATTCCCGGGATGGCGGGACTGTCGTATATTGAAAGATTGGAGCGACAGGGATTGTATACACTGGAATTTAGAAGGATAAGAGGGGATCTGATTGAAACATATAAGATTATTAAGGGATTGGACATGCTAGAGGCAGGAAACATGTTCCTGATGTTGGGGGAGCCCAGAACCAGAGGCCACTGTTTTAAGAATAAGGGGTAGGCCATTTAGAACGGAGCTGAGGAAAATCTTTTTCACACAGAGGGTTGTGGTTCTGTGGAATGCTCTGCCTCAGAGGGCAGTGGAGGCCAATTCGCTGGATTCTTTCAAAAAAGAGTTAGATAGAGCTCTTAAAGATAGCGGAGTGAAGGGATATGGGGAGAAGGCAGGAACAGGGTACTGATTGTGGATGATCAGCCATGATCACAGTGAATGGTGGTGCTGGCTCAAAGGGCTGAATGGCCTACTCCTGCACCTATTATCTATTGTCTATTGTCTATGTCTATCACTGGAATGGTTGGACTAAGATACAGTGCTGTGAAGATTCACTTGGATAGGGTGTCCAATATTGTGTTTTAAAACATAATGGCCTGTCTTCTGGGCACCCTCTTTCTCAGCTCTCCTCAGAGCAAGCCTGTTTACCCGTTCCTGCCAATAAGCAGGGATCACCAAAGAATTTTTTGCTACAATTGACAAGTCCTGAAGAGGGGTCTCAGCCCAAAACTTCAACTATCTGTCCATTTCCACAGAAGCTGCCTGACCTGCCGAGTTCCTCTAGCATTTTGTATGTGTTCCTTTGGATTTCCAGCATGTGCAGAATCTTAGTTGCTATTGATAGACCGACTTGGGCTGTCAAGGTCAGATAACTTCAAAAACAAGGATACTTTGCTCCATTACATGCATTAGCTCTTAAACAGAAATAGTCCTGAAGAGGGGTCTTGACCCAAATATTGACTAGCTAGTCATTTCTATAGATGCCACCAGACCTGCAGAGTTCCTTCAGCAGTTTGTGTGTGATGCTTTGGATTTCCAGCATCTGTAGACTTTCTTGTGTTCTTGTTAAGTCTTGATCATGATGGTTTTAACTGGAATCTATAGGAATATTGAAGTAGGCTTTTCACGATAACAATATTTTCATATTCTGAGTTGTAAGATAGAGGGTTTCCCATTCAGTGGGCACAGCCAATTAGATATGGGATGTTCACTATCGTATCAGACCATTGATAATCTGGAATTAATGGTATTTCTTGTTCTCCTTACATGTATGAAATCTAGTTGAATGATAAATGAACCTATTACTCATTGCATTGAATACATTCCTGCTCTTAGCTTTCAGAAAGGGCTATCAGTATATTGGAACTCAGTTGGATATTTCCTTTGTCATGCATGTTTGTTCTATCCTCAATAGGCAGGATTTCCCAGAAGCCAACCATTTTACTTCCATTCCCCATTCCGACATGTAAATCCATGGCCTGCTATACTGTAAAGATAAGGTCATTCTCAGGTTGGAGGAGCAACATCTCATATTCTGTCTGAGTAGCCTCTAACCTGATGGCATGAACGTCGATCTCTCTAACTGCTGGTAATTAGTGCCCCCCCCCATCTCTCCCTATTCCAGCTCCTCTGTTACCCCTTTCTTTCTCCTCAACTGCCCATCATCTCCCACTGCTGCCCCTCCTCCTTCCCTTTCTCCCATGGTCTACTCGGTTCTCCTATCAGATTCCTTCTTCTACAGCTCTTTACCTTTTCCATCTATCATCTCCCAACTTCTCTCTTCATCCCTTCTCTCCCACCCACACTGCTTCCCCCTCACCTGGTCTCACCTATTACCTGCCAGCTTGTAATCCTTCCCTTTCCCCCTTATTTCTTATTCTGGCTTCTCCCCCGCCCCTTCCTTTCCAGTCCTGATAAAGTGTCTTGCTCCAAAACATCGACTACTTATTCATCTCCATTGATGCTGCCTGACCTGCTGAGCTCCTCCAGAGTTTTGTGCGTGTTATTCTGAATGTTTTCTTTGTTCCACCCATATTTTCTCATCTTTCCTTCCTCTTATTCATGATGTACATTCATGGGATACAGTGGCAGGGTGGAGAATAGTCTCTACCAAAGGAGGTATAACGTATTCCTTCACTCCACTAGCCTGCAGGTCACCCTTGAGCAAGGTGTAGCACCTGTTTAGCCCCCCCCCCGCCCCCCGCTGATCAGGGTCACATCAAGCATTGGGAAAAGGTGGTGGATGGTTGTATGAGCAGCTGGTACATATCACAAGTCCTGGTTATGTGATCATTGATGCCAGGAAGACCATCTCTGAAGAATATTGATAATGGCTGGGGTCCCCTACTTTGTAAAGATCCTGCCCAGAAGAAGGCAATGGCAAACCACTTCTGTAGAAAAATTTGCCAAGAACAATCCTGGTCACCATGATTGCCCGTGTCATGTGACACAGCACATAATGATGATGACAATGATTCATGGGATACCCATGTGTTATCATGGCTTATGTCTGCACCTGCTATTGATGTTCATAACAATCCCTAAACTCTTAACTCTTCCCTCACATAATACTGACTTACAAATAATTAGAATCATTCCAATTAAATTACCGAAGCACTCCAAAAACCCTGTGAACTTCCTGTAACCTTTGATATCCACCCTCCAAGGAAGTCACACACAGAGGGTAAAATGTGCAGTTTTTGTGAAACTTGAACACCACTGGTCAGAAAATGTTGAAGCAATTCTCATGAAGCAGAAAAAGTTATTGGGGTCTCCCTACCTTCTGTCCAAGACCTCTTTCAGAGTCGATGCCTCCAGAAGACGCGGTACATCATTAAGGACCCCTCACACCCTCCCCATGAACTGTTTGTTCTTCTGCCGTCAGGCAAACATTACAGGAGCGTCAAAACTAAAACCACAAGGCTACTAAACAGCGTCCTCCCACAGGCAGTCAGACTGCTAAATAGCTGCTCTACCTGACTCTGCTTTGGTCACTTTTAACTTGCACTGGACACTTATAACTTGATTTTAACTGACATGTGGCTGTTGTGTTTTACTATTTATTGTTATGTTTATTATTTAGTGTTGCGTTTGTTATGCTATGATTGCACTGCTCCTGGGAAACGTTGTCTCATTCTGCCCTGCAGAGCTGATGTACGGTTAGAATGACAATAAAGTTTTTTGAGTCTTGAATTTGAATTTGAAGACCCGGAGGTGGCTAATGGTGGTTTTCATGATGTTCTGATGCGCAACTAATGAGTAATTTAAAAAGAGTGGATGTGAAGAGGATGTTTCTGATAATGGGGGAGTCTAGGACCAGAGGGCACAGCCTCAGAATAGAAGGACAGCCCTTTAGAACAAAGATGAGGAGGAATTTCTTTAGACTGATGGTGGAATATGTGAAATTCATTGCCACAGACGGCCGTGAAGGCCAAGTCATTGAGTATATTTAAAATGGAGTTGATAGGCTCTTGATTAGTATGGCATCAAAGGTTACAGGGAGATGGCAGGAGATTGGGGTTTGAGAGGGATAATAAGTCACCCACGAATGACTGGCAGAGCAGACTTCATGGACTGAATAGCCTAATTCTTCTAAATCTTATGGTCTTAAATAACCAATGATCTAATATTGCAAGAATAATTCTCTCCTGAAAATTGTCAGGATTTGGAATACTCTAGTTGTAAGATGTGAAGATATTAAGTCATTTTTTAAGTATGTTAGACAGGGTCTGCAAAAAAAGTAATCTGTATAATAACGGGCAAGATCAGGGGCTGTGGGATTTTGCATAACCACTTATTTAAAAACACAGTGAGCCAGATGCTTTCCTCTGTGCTGCAAATTTCTAGGATTTTATTTTCAGTAGCAATTACTCCTACAATATTGAGTGGCTATCTGGACCAGAAGCTTTGAATCCCAGCATGATAACTGAAGATTTTAGGGTTAAGTAAATGAATCATGATTTTTAAAAAACCTCTAGTCTCAATAATGGCACAGATTGCTGTAAAAACCCATCCGTGTTTCATGGAAGGAACTGTACCACGCTTTCTGGTTTGACCTTTACATGCTGATAATTTGGTTGTAGTTTAACTTCCTCCTCAGCTCAGAGAATTAGGAATTAACAATAAATGCTGGCACCGTCAGTTACATTTACAACTCCTGAATGATTAGATTAATTTAGATGAGATTAGCTTTATTTGTCACATGTACATCAAAACATCAAAATATACGGCTAAATATTTCATTTGCATCAATGACCAACACAGTCCAAGGATGTGCTGGGGGCAGCCTGCAAGTGTTGCTACGATTCTGTCACCAACATACTGTAGCATGCCCACCACTAACTAACTTATAACTTCCATAAGCCTTTGGAATGTGGGTGGAAACTGAAACGCCTGGAGGAAACCTACACGGTCACTGGGAGTACAGGCAAACTCTTTAGAGAAAGCTGTGGGAATTGATTCAGTGATCGCTGATTTGGTGAAGTTTTATACTAGCCCCTATGCTGCCGTGTCACGTGGTTAAAAAAATTACGTTTTCTCAATCAGTAAAGGAAAATCTGCCCAGATATCACCAATAATACTGTATATCAATAAAGCTGCTGTAGGAACTCAGTGAGTCGAGCAGCATCTGTGAGGAAAAGGCGAAAGGAGGACATGTTTTTTTCTTAATCTGACCTGCTCTATCGGGAGATTCTGGAGGGGAAGTGACCATCATGTCACTCTAGGCCTGTATATCTTCATTAACCTCTTGGTCACTCTTTTCTTTCTTTTCAACTGCTCGAGACAGCGCATCAGCAGAAAACATATATTTTCCCAGTGTGTAGGCCATCTTCATATTTCTGCAGCCTTATCAACATGCACTATATCCTCATGGGACAGTCATTCAGTGGTTTGGACATAATTGAGATCAGTGGCATATGACTACAAAAGCATGTCCATAGATGTACTGATGGAAACTTTCACATTCATACTGTGTGTGCTGGCGAGATGCTCTTTCTCTATCTGTGCATAGTCGGCTTCCACACTTGTTAAAGTCCTTGATGCATAGGCCACAGGTTACAATGATTTTCACCTCCCTTGCAATATCTCCTGATAGAACATAAGCTCGACCTGCTGAGTTTCTTCACCGGATTGCTTGTTGTTCCAAATTCCAGCACCTGCAGTCTCTTGTGTCTCCAATAATATCAATGACAAACTAATCTACGTGTATTGCACGAGTCCTTTAAATAACATGGTTGAAGGCTTCTTGCTGTAGTTGCTGAGGATCTAACCACATGTCAGGTCGAATTAAAAAGTCAGGACAATAGAAGAGATGGGAATAGAGTGAGCATAGATTTCTAAGAGTTTTACTCAGAGATTGAGGTAGGTTTGCCATCTTGTCTGGTCTTGTATGGAGGCAGGGAATTTACATTCAGGGAATATAAAGAACACCTACCACTTTAGGTGCTGATGTGGGGCTGCTTTGTGCCTGTGAGACCCAGGGATATAGCTGCGAAGTACTAGAACATTTTCTGGAACCCTAGACCATTGATCCAGACATTGATTATGAATCTCTGCATTGAAGCTGAAGGAATTTACCAGTAAGTAATGACAGAAAACTGAAAGATATAAAGTCTAGACACTTCTAGATTATCAAAGGTCACCTAGTTCAATATTCTTTAAGGTGGTAAATCTGTTATTTCTAAATGTGACCCCAGACTCACCAGTTAAACTGGCTCTTAACCACTCCATGAAATGTGCAGCAGGGAATCAGAGATGATGCCAGCCTTACTGCTTACATCCATGTGGAGCCAACAAATACATGTCCAAACATCTGAGGTGGTAGCTTCAAATCCTGCGTGTCTGTAAAATATTCAGCTACAGAATCTGATCTGTCTCCTGCTGTTTCCTTTGGTTTCCCAAAAGTAGGTTAAATTAGTCACTATAATTTGCTCCTAGTGTGTGGAGTCAGTGAGTAACACACCGTGGAAAACAGGCCCTTTGGCCCAACTCATCCGTGACAACCATGGTGTCAACAAGCAAGTCCCATTTGCCCACATTTGGTCCATATCTTTTGAAACTCATCTTTTCCATTTACTTATCCAAATTTCTTTTAAAAGTTGTTATTACACCTGCCTCAACCCCCTCCTCTGACAGCTCTTTCCATATATGCACCACCTCTGTTGTGAGGAAGTTTTCCCTCAGATCCCTCTTAAATCTTCACCCTGTTATCATAAACCACATGCTCTCAAGTGTTTAGGTTACTGGGAAAAATTCCACGAGGGTCCACCTGATCTATGCCATACATGATTTTATACACCTCTTTAAGGTCACCCCTCCATCTCTTATGTTTCAAGAAATAAAGTTCTAGCCTGCCCAAACTCTCCCTGTAACATGGGCGCTCGAATCCTGAACATCTTCTCTGCCTTCTTTCCAACCTAATGATGTCTCACCTATAACAAATACAGTCGTGTGTTGGAGTGCCAAAGGCTTTTGAACAGTCCTGTATTTGTAATTCCAAGAGGACCACAACCTTGTTGTGGTTTGGAGGCTTGCGTGCCTCAGTGACCTGGAGAGCTATGTTAGCTGGAGTTGGTGCTTTATGCTTTGGCTCTCAGTAAGGTCAAAGGGTAGAGGTCAGACCAAGAGTGGTTCACTGGTCCTCCAGGTTCAGGGGTTCAGCTCAGGGCTGACTATCTTGACTGGTCAAACAAAATTGTAACGGAAGCAACAATGGAGAATCCTTCTACATCTGAGTGTGACAGTATTCCTGAGCCTCCACCCTGGACTTGCATGACTGACAGTAGTGAAAATCAAGAGGAAGCTACTGACACAGTGAAGGACGCCCTGAACACTGCGAGATTGAGGACCTTCATTGCTGCCCTAAATGGCAGCGACATAATAGAAAGTAAGTAAATAAATATTTAAGTAAACATGGAACAGAGAGCGAGTTTGTAGATTTAGCAGGAGCAAAGTACGTTGGGAACGTTGAGGGTGGAGTGCCAAGCGAGCAGTGTGGGATAGAGAAGGCAGTGCCAGGAGTGGGTGGGGTGTGGCACGTGTGGAGGCATACCCAGCCCTGAGATACCAGGCAAGAGTCATTTGATTCCAAAGAACTGGTTTATTAATCATTACAGCATGTCTCTGTGGTGCTTTCTGCTTCCTTCTCCTTTTTCCAATCACCCCATCCATGAATCCCCTCTCCCTGCCCCCTTCCCACTGTCAGGCCACAACAGTGACCCATATCAGAACCAGGTTTGTCATCACATTCACATATGTCAGGAAATTTGATTATATTTTGATGCAGCAGTGAAGTGCAATACATAAAATTACCACAGTACTGTGCAAAAGTCTTTGACACCATAGCTATACATATGTGCCAAAGACTTTTGCACAGTACTGTAAAACTGCACACAATAGTCTAAATGTAATCTTACCAACATCTTGTACAACTGAAACATAATGGCCCACTTCCTATACTATACTGTACCTGATGAAGGCCTGCTTGACAAATGGCTTCTTCACCACCCTGAGTTGCTGATTTCAGTGAAATAAGTACTTATTCCCACAGGTTACTCTGTTACACAACATTGTACAAGACCCACCCTAGTTTGATTTCCTAAAGTGTGAGTGGTAGAATTTTTAAGGGGAGGGGCAGAGTTGGTGTGAATTCAGGGAGGATGAGAAACAGGATGAATGGAGGATTAAAAACGCAAACACAAGGAAATCTGCAAATGCTGAAAATTCAAGCAACACGCACAAAAATTGCTGGTGAACGCAGTAGACCAGGCAGCATCTATAGGAAGAGGTACAGTCGACGTTTCGGGCCGAGACCCTTCGTCAGGACCAACGAAGTGTCTCGGCCCGAAACGTCGACTGTACCTCTTCCTATAGATGCTGCCTGGCCTTCTGCGTTCACCAGCAATTTTTGTGAATGGAGGACTAGTTAGTTGTTTTAAGGGTGTTTGATGGACTCAGTGGGACAAAGGATCTTTTTTTGTGCTGGATGTATTGATGACTTCACTCTACCAGGCAGCAGCAAGAGCCCTGCTCACTCTTCTCTTCTGTCATTACCCAGATTCTAACTGTACTGCACTTCTGCCCCAGTGGAAAGCAGAAAGATTTTACCCAATACTTATTTTTCTTACATGGCTCTTCTCCACTTTAGGGAGCAGATCTGTTTTTGGAACTATTCACCAGAGCTAGTGCTCCACTACACATGCATCATAAGCAAAATAATTCCGTAAAACAACATGGCATTCAGTTTGAAAGGTGCATCAGGTTGACTGTAGCTATGGAAGCTTGCCTTTCTAAACTCAATCTGTTAGCTGCAGTTGAAATTTTCCTTATCAATCAATAACACTTTTTTTGTGGAGACAGCACTGAACGTCCTTTGTCCCTTGGTTCCTGGTACCTGTGACACATAGGAAACTCAGACCAAAGAGCAGAGGTCAGTGATAATAATATACTTGGTGAATTACTGATTCCAGTGTTCAGAGTTGCTCTCCACCCCTCTCCCCTTCTCTGCAGTTTAACATATGCCTGTTTCCTCGCTTTTCCAGTCGTGATGAAGAGCCCTTTACCGAAAACACTGAGATTTTTTCGTCATGGATGCTGCTTAACCAGCTGACCATTTCCAGCATTTTCTGATACTATTAAACGTAATTTGGGAAGCAAGGAGAAGGTGTCAACAGGAGAAAATTTTACCTCATGATTGGAAATAGGATAGCGTTTGGAAGTGGGAAGTACAACTATCATTCAGCGCCATCTACAGGAAGCACTGCCACAGGAGGGCAACATCCATCATCCAGGACATGGGCTCTTCCTACTGCTACTGTTGGAAGGGAGGTGCAGCAGTTTTGTGTCCTGTACCACCATGTTCAGGCATGGTCGTTACCCTTTGACTGTTGGGCTCCTGAACCATTGTAGGTGTTTCTAGTTGCTTCAGCAGAGGGCTGATCCTGCAACCTATGGTCTCACTTCCCAGGACTCTGCAACTCAAGTTCGCGGTATGAATTATTTATTTATCTACCTTCCTATTTATTTATTTATTTGTCTGTTTGTCGATTTATTTATTATTTTATTTATTTATTATATTATTTGTACAGTTTGCCTTTGTCATAAGGGGGCGCTGGGAGTGGACCCAAACGCAAGACACAGACACTGAAGTACTAGGAACAGGACTAGCTGTGTAAAGAAAGCAAGGGAAGTGGGCAAGAAATGACACTGGACAAGACACAGGGCTTGGACGAGACTTGGATACAGGGCCTGGGCTAGGACTAGACTAGGAAAGCGAGACCTGGACAAGGAACAAGGAACAAGGAACTTTGAATTGGACAAGAACTCCGAGCCAGAGTCTGGACAGGGACCCGGAAACTGGGTCTTGACTCTGGCTCGGACCCCAGATCTAGGCAAGGACAAGACATGGCTACAGGACTGGACGTGGAGCTCCTGCGTAGGATGAGAACACAAAGCATTGGCTTGGATGAGCTTCTTGGATGTGGCTTGGACTAGATGGCATACTCCTGGGCTGGGTGAGGCACAAGGACAGGATGAGACCCCAAAGCCTTGATTTGGTCTTGGAAGACAGGAACGCAGAACACAGAGCCTTGGTCTTGGGAGGCAGGAACATGAAATACAGAGCCGGAACCCCTCCTTGGGAACAGGACATAGGGCTGGGACTCATACACAGAACACAAAGAGACAGTTCCCAATACAGGTAGCGACAAATGGCCAGACCTACCTAGCGAAGGCGCGGACGCAGAGACAGTTCCAAACAACGACAGAAAGTTCCTTATCTAGACACAGCAAGGCTCCGGTCTTGCTCCGGCGGTAGAACTTGACAGCGATACAGGCGAGGATGCAGGCAAGGTTGCAGGCAACTCTTCAGGGCAAGGCTTTAGGCAAAGGTTGCAGGCAAGGCTTCAGGAGGAAGGTGAAGGGAAGGGAACAGTCCAGCCAATGAAGCTGAACCCAGGAGCTATTTATGTAGCCAGCTCAAAATGAGAATCATGTGCCTCAATTAAGGCACCAACAGAACAAGGGAAAACCGGAAATCCTGGATTATGGATCGATGGACTGGACCGTGAACCGGAATGTGGACTTCACGGACCTGACCATGACAGTCTTCTTTTGCACATTGGTTTTGTAGTATTTGTGTATTACTACAGTATTTGTGTGTAAGTTTTCATTGCATTTCCTTGTTTCATTGTGAATTCCTGTAAGAAAATGAATCACAAGGTAGTATATAGTGAAGTATTTGTGCTTCGATAATAAATTTACTTTGAACTTTTAATTTCCACTTCTCTAGAATTCAGAAGAATGAGGGGTAACCTCATTGAAACCTATTGAACGGTGAAAGGCCTTGATAGAGTGGATGTAGAGAGGATGTTTCCTACAGTGGGAGAGTCTAATACCAGATGATCGTTTCAGAATGGGGGGGGGGGCGGTCCTTTTAGAATGGAAATGAGGAGGAATTTCTTTAGCCATAGAGTGGTGAATCTGTGGAGTTCTTTGCTACAGGTAGCTGTGGAGGCCAAGTCTTTGTGTATAATGAAGGCAGAGGTTGATAGGTTCTTGATGGTCATAGAATGAAGGGATATGGGGAGAAGGCAGGAGTTTGGGGTTGAGAGGAAAATTGGATCAGCCATAGTGAAATGGTGGAGGAGACCCAATGGGCCAAATGGTCTAATTCTGCTCCTATATCTTATGGTCTTATGGTCTAAATCTGGGGTTCACAACCTTTTTTATGCCACGGACCAACACCATTAAGCAGGGGGGTCCATGGACCACAGGTTGGGAACTCTTCGTCTATATCCATGTGTGAATTCCTACAGCACCTGACTACCTTGGGATCTCATTCTCAAGAAGCTGATGTCAGAACATCCCTCCCAAGGTGCCAAGCCCTGAGGGCATTTCTGCTCAAGTGCTAAAAACCTGCAGTGAATCAGTTCTTGTCCCTGTCGTCCGAGGCTCCGACCTGCATCAAAGTGGCATTGATTATACCGGTGCCTCAGTAGAGCAGGGTGAACTGCCTCAGTGACTACTGCCTAGTGGTGCTTGCACACCCTGTAATGTAGGACTTTGGGCGATTGGTTATAGCTCAAATCAACTCCTACCTCAGTAAGGACATGGTCTTATGGCCTTATATTATAAGAAAATTTGTGTTTGCATTTGCCTTTATATCATCATCATCATCAGGTGCCATGCCCAGTTTGAGCTTTGGCCCACACACTCCTGTTTCGGGTCAAGTGGATCAATTCATTGGTATTTATTTCCAGTTCTCTGGCTGCTGTCTCCATCATCATTTGTCTTTGTCTTCCTCTTGCTTTCTTCCCTTCAATCTTTCCCATAATTACAGTGCATTCTAACTACTCTTTCTTAATCACATGTCCAATGAAGTTACATTGCCTTTTCATGATCTCATACATCATTTCTCTTTTTGTGTTTGCTCTGTTCATGACATCCTCGTTAGATATTTGTTTTGTTCATGATATTCTTTGCATCCTCCTCAAAAACCACATCTCTGCTGCTACAATTCGTTTCCTCATGTTACTAGATACCGTGCAACATTCTGAGCCATATAACGTAACTGGATAAACGTAACATTTCAGTACTCTGAGGCGGGTTGTCATGCCTAGTTTAGTATTGGTCAGTATACTCTTCATTCTTGTAACGGTGTCTTTTGCCATCCTTATTCTTCTTTTGATGTCCAAGTCGCACCTGTCATCTGATGTCAGCCAGCTTCCTTAGTAGCAAAAGTTCTGTACTTGTTTTATGTCTTCCCCATTTATTCTCAGCCTGCAGATAGGATTCTTCTTCTTTTTGGCTATCACCATACATTCTGTCTTTTTGTGATTGATAGATAGACCCATTTTTGCACTTTCTTCAACAATTATATCAATTAAGTTTTGTAGTTCTTCCTCCGTACTTGCAATTAACACAGTGTCATCTGCATATCTGAAATTATTGATGTTTTCACCGCCAACTTTGATTCCCAAGAGGTCTCTTATTTTTTGTAATATTGTTTCACTGTACACATTAAATAAATCAGGGGAGAAAACACACCCTTGTCTAACACCTCTCTTGATTTTCGTAAACTGACTCACTTCTCCATCTATTCTTACAGCGGCAGTTTGTCCCCAGTACAGATTTCTGATTAGGCGGAGGTCTTTCGAATCTAGATCTAGAGTTTTCTGTAATATTTCAAATAACTTATTGTGCTTCACTTTATCAAATGCTTTTGGGTAGTCGATAAAACAAACAAACAAACAAATCTTTTTGCACTTGAATAACTCGTTCTGATAGTATCCTTAACTTCAATATTGCATTTCTTGTACCTTTGTCTTTCACAAAACCACTACACTTTGCCTGTTTCAGCCTGTATCTTACTCTTAGCTCTTGTCATCAAAATTCTATTTGCTTTATATGCATAGTTAGAATACAACAAAGAAAAAACATCAGCTGTGATGCACTCTGAGACATCCCAAGAATGCGAAAGGCATGAAATAACATCTAAATCTTACTTGCTCACTTCTGAATGGAAATTCAGAAATGAATTACATACCCATCATTCACACTTCTGGATCATTACAATGAAGGCATGAAGAAAAGTACATTAATAGATTAACAAACACTCTTAATACCAAAGGAAACACATGAGAAATTTAGGTCAACTAAACTTTATATAAAGAATGTAAAAATAATTAAAATCATTTCCACCTAATCGTTTGCCATTAGGTAGACATATCAGATAAACAGGACTATGGTTTATTTTACAAATATTTTGCAGAACCATCTAGAGGTATAATTCTACAATGTTTTTTAGTGCTGTGGTCAGGTTTAGATGCTGTCTTTTATTTCAGTTAGCTGAGCTGATGAAAAATTGCACTGAGGTCATGCAATAGGTTTCAAAAGTACACTTAATGTCAGAGAAATGTATACAATATACATCCTGAAATTCTTTTTCTTCGCAAACATCCGTGAAAACAGAGGAGTGCCCCAAAGAATGAATGACAGTTGAAATGTTAGAACCCCAAAGTAACCCCCAGCTTCCCCCTCCCACGCACAAACAGCAGTAAGGCAACAATGCCCCCCATCGAACAACAGCAAAAAAGCATCAGTATCCTCCACTGAATACTCAAGAATGCCGTAAAGCATCAAATAAGTACATTGAACAATGTAATGCAAATAATGAAGTGTAATAATCAGAACCTACTGCTTTTAGACTATTACCTTTCGAGATAATACGTAGTTGAGTCAGGTTCAGTCATAAATTAATGTATATGCAGTACTGTGCAACTATCTTAGGCACATTTATATAGCTAGGGTGCCTAAGACATTTGTACCGTACTGGTTCTTCTTTGAATTCATATGTGCTATATTCACGTAACTCCTCCAAGAGGACCACAACCTTGCAATAGGATTTGGAGGCTTGCATGCTTCAATGGCCCGGAGAACTGTGCTGACTGGAGTCAGGGCCTTTTAGCTTTGGCTCTTGGTAGGGTCACCCATGCCAAACAGGTCAAAGGGTAGAGGCCAGACTAAGAGTTGTCCTCCGGTCCTCCAGGTTCAGGGGTTCAGCTCAGGGCTAACGACCCTGACTGGTAAAACAAAACTGTTAAGGAAACAGCAATGAAGAGTACTTCTACATCTGCGTACGACGGTAATTCAGAGCCTCCACCCAGAAATCCATAACAGACGGTGGTGAAAACCGAGCTACTGACACGATGAAGGATGCCCAGAACACCACCAGAGATGGAGGACCTTCATTGCTGCCCTAAATGCCAGCAGCGTAACGAGGAGCAGATATTCACATGACGCTAGAATACTCCCTAGCAGAGGCGACACAGTAATCTAGTGGTTAGCACAATGCTTTACGGTGCAGGTGACCCATGTTCAAATCCTGCTGCTGTCAGTGGGGAACTTGTACATTCACCCCGTGACAGCGCGGGTTTCTTTCGGGTGCTCCAGTTATACTTTATACTTTATTGTCGCCAAACAATTGATACTAGAACGTACAATCATCACAGCGATGTTTGATTGTGCGCTTTCTGCTCCCTGAAGTACAAATCGATAGTAAATATTTAAAAATTTAAATTATAAATCATAAATAGAAAATAGAAAAGGGAAAGTAAGGTAGTGCAAAAAAACCAAGAGGCAGGTCCGGATATTTGGAGGGTATGACCCAGATCCGGGTCAGGATCCATTCAGCAGTCTTATCACAGTTGGAAAGAGGCTGTTCCCAAATCTGGCCGTATGAGTCTTCAAGCTCCTGAGCCTTCTCCTGGAGGGAAGAGGGACGAAAAGTGTGTTGGCTGGGTGGGTCGTGTCCTTGATTATCCTGGCAGCACTGCTCCGACAGCGTGTGGCATAAGGTGAGTCCAAGGACGGAAGATTGCTTTGTGTGAAGTGTGAGTTTGCTCCCACAGTCTGAAGACCTACTGATTGGTAACTTAGTTGATCATTGTAAACTGTCCAATGATTAGGCCTGGATTAAACTAGGACAGTTGCTGGCTGGTATGGCCCAAAGGGCCTATTCCAAGCTGTATCTCAATAAATAAATAAACAAACATCAAGCTCACCAGGGAATGAGCCTCATTCCCATTTTCTGTACTATGCAACTGTGTTAAACACCTTAGCTATATATGTGCCTCAGAAACCTTTGAGTAGTTCTGTATCCATTGGAATTGAAAATACATGTACATTTGGATGGGTAGGAAAGGATCAATAGGGCGTGGGCCAAATCTGGGCAAATGGGATTAATTTACACAGGCATCTTGGCTGGCATGGCCAAGTTGGACTGTAGGACCTGTTTCCATACTTTATTAATTACCCCTTCCACTTTCAAATCTCTTACTAGCTCTTCTTTCAGTTAGTCCTGATTTCGGCCCAAAATGTCGACTGCACCTCTTCCTAGAGATGCTGCCTGGCCTGCTGAGTTCACCAGCAACTTTAATGTGTGTGGCAAGAATTTCGATTTCCTCTTCCGGTAAACAAATTTCCTCCCTCCTCCCCCCCCCCCATTTCCTCTATTCCCTCTTCTGACCTTTTACCTCTTTTCACCTGCCTATTACTTCCTCCTGGGTCCCCTCCTCCTTCCCTTTCTCCTGCAGTCCACACTCATCTCCTATCAGATTCCTTCTCCTCCAACCAGGGACCTTTCCCCTCCTCCTGGTTTCATCCATCACCTTCCAGCTATCCTCCTTCCCCTCACTCTTCCTTCTTATTCTGGCATCTTTCCCTTTTCTTCTCAATCCTGGAGAAGGGTCTCGGCCCGAAATGTTCACCATTTATTCATTACCATAGATGCTGAGTTCCATGGCCTGCTGAGTTCCTCCAGCATTTTGTGTGTGTTGCTTTGAACTTCCAGCATCTGCAGACTTTCTTGTGTTTAACAAATCCTACAAATTGTTCATTTTCAGAAGTTGCACATCATTAAAACGTTTAAAACTCTGAGTTTGATCCCTGTGATGATCTGGATCAATGAAAAATACAGGATCTCTCCCATTACAAGATTTTGTTAACTTACACTTTCCGAAGGTCTTAGGGATTTATGAAATGCAAGTACATTGCTAGGTTCCTTGAAGTGACAAACTGGTACTAGCAAGGTGTGATACTATCCACATCCGATCAATGCTGCTTAAGTCATAAGCAGCCAGCATTAACTACGAAATCCAACATCAGGTGGTACTTTTTTCCAAAAGTCTAGCCTGCAGAAATAATCTCAGAACACTTGCCCATCTGCTGAATTGTTGATGTTATCTGCTAATCATTTTCACTCTCAAATAAAATATGGGACAATTTATACATCAAAGACCAGCCGGCATTTGATTAGTAATGTGAAGTATTGCAAAAATGTAAAAACAAGCATGCCTTCCTGCACCAGAACGATTTTAATATCTTAGCAGCGGTGGCAAAGCATTCCAAGTAGGTCTCTCTTTTGTCTTGTATTGTATCTATATTTTGATGAGTGTTAGAGATAACAGAGCTGAAAATTTTGAACTGTCTGAGGTGAATCTTTGATCACAACTTATTTTCTCTTTGTAATTATTTCAGTCCTTTTGAAGATAGTTTTTTTCAACTGCCCACAACCCAGGACACAAAAAAACCTTTTAGGTTTTCTGCAGTTGCATGAAAAATGCTACAAAATTGCAGTTGAATGCAACATCAGAACTTTTGAGCGCAAATTGTTCAAAAAAATCAGATTTCTGATCAGTTATATGATGTGATAAAGCTTCAGAAGATATGAGGGCAAGTGAGTCAGCAGTTCCGTTAAGATAAGCAAAGACATGTGGCACTTACGGCAGGGGTCCCCAACCTTTTTCACACTGCGGACCGGTTTAATATTGACAATATTCTTGCGGACCAGCTGACCGGGGGGGGGGGCGGGGGGGACGGTGGGGAGGGGTAGGGTTGCCAACGGACAAGAGTAGCAGTCAAATACGCTGTGTTTACCCAGATAAAGACTACAATGACCATGAAGCCTTGCGCGGGCACCAGTGCGCATGCGTGACCTGCGTGTACATGCCGATTTTTTTTTCTACAAATCGTTTTTGGCAATTCTGGTCGGGGGTGGGGGTGTGTTAATCACGACCGGAATATAGGTGATTAGTGGCTAATACACTCAATTTCATTTCTAAAAGGGTTTATCTAACGAACTTAATATTAAACACACAGCACATATTTTCCTCGCATGAATTTAGTGATAAGTCAATTATCGGGGAGGACAGGAGAGCTTGAAGTAAGTGTTGAATAAACTTCCAGTAGAAGTGGCAGAATCAGGTTTGATATTATCATTTAAAGAAAAACTGGACAGGAAAGGAATGGAGGGTTATGGGCTGAGTGCAGGTCAGTGGGACTAGGTAAGAGTAGCGTTCAGCATGGACTAGAAGGGCCGAGATGGCCTGTTTCCATGCTGTAATGGTTATATGGTTATATGGTCAATAGCATCATAACGTTTTAAGTAACGTTTGGATATTAAACACACAGCACATATTTTCCCCGTATGAACATATAAAATCATTGCAACACACCTATATCGCTGAATCAGTGGGAGCCCTGGGCTTATTTCCCTGCAACAAGATGGTGCCATCGAGGGGTGATGGGAGACAGCGATACTCGAAGGAGGTTCCTTATGTCCAGTCTATTCCGTAATTTAGTTTTCATTGCATTCATTCCAGAAAACTCCGCTTTGCAGAAAAATGTTGGAAATGGAAGCAACGTTTTCAGTGCTTTCGTGGCTATTTCAGGATATTTAGCCTTGACTTTGATCTGGAATGCCGGCAGAGATGTTATGTCAAATATACTTTTCAGCCTGCCGTCATTTGCAAGCTCGAGGAGTTGATCTCCTTCCCGCGCTGACACGGATGACGCACGGGTAATGACCCCGCGTGCATTCAAACTCAACAGTAGCCATGACAGGGAATGAGGAAAGGTGCAGCTGACTCCTATCGCCAAATCATATTGTTTCCTCGCGGCCCGGTAACACATGCTTTGCGGCCTGGTGGTTGGGGACTGCTGACTTATAGGATAATCTAACCAATATTAATTTCAACTTGAATTTTTAAAAAATTTTCCATCTCAAATTAACTGCGCACTATGACCATACTAAGTTAAACTGCATTTCTGCTTCAAGAATATTGTTAACTCAAGAAATATCTTATGATAAGAAATATTTTTTGATTCTGAAGAATTTCACTGCCATTTTGGAAGTTTTATAACATACGTAGTTCTCCTCTTGCTTGTGGGGCAGTCAGTAAGCCTCAGGAAGAAAGGTGCTCTAGAATGTTATATTGCAGACACATGCTGACAAAAAGTTGTCTTCCAAGGCAGATTTTGCAGTTCTCAGATTTCTTTACGACGTTTTATTCATTAGGTCTCTATCAGCAGCCATAGCAATCCCATTCCCTCAGTAATCTTCCCTATAACTAATTGTGGTAGTATCACAGTCACTGCTCCAAGAGGGCCACAACCTTGTCGTGATTTGGAGGCTTGCGTGCCTCAGTGACCAGGAGAGCTGTGTTGGCTGGAGTCAGGGCTTTATGCTTTGGCTCTTGGTAGGGTCACCCATGCCAAACAGGCCAAAGCGTAGAGAACAGACTAAGAGTTGTTTACAGATCCTCCAATTTCAGGAATTCACCTCAGGGCTAATAACCCTGACTGGTCAAACAAAACTGCTACAGAAACAGTAACATAGAATCCTTCTACATCTGTGTGCGACAGTATTCCTGAGTCTGCACCTGGGACTTGCAAGACTAACAGTAAACCGAGAGAAAGCTACTGACATGAGGAAGGAAGCCGCAAAGGCCACCAGAGATGGAGGACTTTCATTACTGGCCTAAACGCTAGTGGCATAACCAGCAAAAGAAGAATTACTGTTACTGAGCAGAGGCACTAGGTCTAGAAATTGCTTCACACTTCCCTTAATGACTACAAATTCCTAATACATATACATATAAATGGTGAATAAAGTTGACTCTTGATTCTTGATTTTAATTCATGCTGGAGACACATTTATCATTTCAGATCTTATTAATCTAAGGGCAAATATCTGAACTCTGCTGTCTTCAAATCTCAGAGATGTGCTCAACTGAGCTTTTTGGATCAGCCAAAGTTGCATGTAGGGTAAGAAAGACAACTGCAAGACTGACAGGCCAGAACCATCAGGCTACTCTGTATAACATCACTCAAGCATTGAGATCCTTGGGTTCAGTACAGCATTCCCTGACGATGTCTCGGGAGTTCTCACAGTTGTCAGTGTGTAGCACAGCAGGTCAGTCTCTGAAGCCATCCGTTAGAGAAACATAAGATAATGCAAGCGACATTTGCCTAATAACAATTGGATGCAGCTTGTAGATTGGACTCTAACTCACCTTATGGTGTGTTCTGGTTTCTGGTCATTCATTTTTTTCAATGCTATTTTTGAGTAATTTTTGAATCAGGGCAGTCTGCAGGTAATGAACTCTGAGCTGAACTGAAATAGCCTTTTGATTTTGTGTTTATATTCTGTGTTTTTGCTTGGTTTTTTTGTTGCCATTTGTGCATTTTTTTTCCTGTGTGTGAGGGCGAGGGGATAGGTTGATGTTTTTCTTTGAATGAGCTCCATGGCTCTTTGTATCATGGCTGTCTGTGGGAACACAAATCTCACGGTTATATAAGGTATAGACACTTTGATAATAAATGATTATTGAAACCTTTTAAGTCCTTCATCTGTATTAATGTCCAAAACTATTATTTCATTTACTGTTAGAACCAAATCTTTAAAATGTTCATAAACAGCTCTGAAACAGTATTAAGGTGTTTTAAATATGAAAGAAGCATTAACACAGGAACTGTATGATCCTCTACATGAAGCGAAACTATCTCAATGGGGAAGAGAGGAGGCAACAGGGTCCAGAACTAAATTTCATTGACTGACTCCCAAAGCTGCCATGACTACACCTCCTCCCGCACTGGCTCCCTTTTTCTTAATTTCTCTGTCATTGTTGGGTTTGTTCTCTAGATGAGATCCTCCACTCTAGGGTTCAGTAATGTCCTGTTTCTTCTGGAAATATGTTTTTCCTTCTGCCATAATTGATGGACCCCTCACATTCTTTTCCTCCATTTCCCTCACATTTTCTCTCACCTCCTTCATCTCCCCTCCCCCACCTGACTAGTCAAAGTCGAGGTGGAGCATTCAGGGTGGTACTGAGGGAACACTGGGTCCATCAGATACACCAGGAAGGTCAGGTTAAACGATGGAAACAGTGCACCACCACCCTAGCCTGCCCCTTCAGACACCTAATACCTGCCAAATGATCTTTATGCATAAGTCGTACATTCTAAGTCCTGCTCCAGAGACTTGAGCTCAAGGACAATGACTGACAATCTAATTGCAGTCTTGCTGGAAATGTTGCTCCGGAGGGTTGAAGCATTAAACCAAAATTTTGTTGGCATTCTCGAGTGGATGCAGAGAATGCCATGGCACTATTTCAGAGCTCAGGAATTATTCCATCCACTGTCTATCCACTTCACTGAAATCAATTATCTAGTTCATTAGTTACAATTTTCAGAGTAAGTTAACTGTTTTGTTTCCAAACTGTACAATGACTATGTCCATTAGTTGTACTATGCCTTACGATATTGTATGTAAAATTCTCTAGAAATGAAAACCTATTTTCCTTGCCTTTTTTAGGTAACATTTGTGCACTTTAAGATGGCGGGGAGAGGGTTGGACTAGTTTGGCCCGCTGCTCTGCGATATTTACTCTGCTCTGTGTTGCACTGAGGCTGAGGCTGTGGGCCTGCGCTGGCTGCTCCAGTCTGAGGCTGTGGGCCTGCGCTGGCTGCTCCAGTCTGAGGCTGTGGGCCTGCGCTGGCTGCTCCAGTCTGAGGCTGTGGGCCTGCGCTGGCTGCTCCAGTCTGAGGCTGTGGGCCTGCGCTGGCTGCTCCAGTCTGAGGCTGTGGGCCTGCGCTGGCTGCTCCAGTCTGAGGCTCTGGGCCTGTGCTGGCTGCTCCAGTCTGAGGCTGTGGGCCTGCGCTGGCTGCTCCAGTCTGAGGCTGTGGGCCTGTGCTGCTGTGCTGGCTGCTCCAGTCTTCATGTCTGAGGACTCACTTTTGACCTAAGTACTACTTACTTTTATGGCTTGCACAATTTTTTTTTCTCTTTGTGCATTGGGGGTTTGGCAGTCTTTTTTAAATGGGTTCTTTTAGGATTCTTTGTTTTGTGGCTGCCTGTAAGAAGACGAATCTCAAGGAAGTATAATGTATACATACTTTGATAATAAATGTACTTTGAACTTTGAATAACTATTCAGATAAGAAATAATGTTATCCTAACTGCCCTTTGTAATGTTAGAATTACTATTTCATGAATGGAAAAAAAAAGAGGGCTATGAGAGAGGGAATGGTTAGATCGATCTTAGGTTAGGTTAAAAGATTGGTACAACATTGTGGCTAGACGGGCCTGAGGACCTGCATAGGATATCGAAAATAAAACACAGAACAGTGAATTGTACTGTTCTATGTTTTAAGTTTATACGGCACTGTGCAAAGGTCTCCAGTACATATATATATATATATATAGATAGATAGATAGAATGTCTAAGACTTTTGCATAGTACTGTAGTAATTTTATGTATTGCACTGTACTTTTGCTGCAATAAAAAACAAACTTCATGACAAATCTGGCCGATGACAAACCTGATTCTGATGTGCGTCTCTACTGTGGACTGAGGGTGGGAAGGGGGCAGGGAGAGGGGAATCATGGTTGGGAAAAGGGGAAGGGAGCAGGAATCAGCAGAGAACCATTCTATAATGATGAATAAACCAATTGTATAGAATCAAATGACCATGCCTGGTGTCTCAGGGCTTAGTGTGTCTGCATCCGTGACCTCTCCCCTCCCCTGGCACTCCTCTGCCACCTGTTCCACACGACTCCCATAGCACTCCACTGTGCCACTCTAAACATCCTTTGCTCCTACCAGATTTAAAACTTGCTCTCCACTCCATGTTGATAAACATTAATAGTAACTGCATATATAGCTAGGGTGCCAAAGACTTTTGCCAATATTGTGTAACAATTAATAGATCCCAAGAGACATCCTAATATTAACTTCTCTTTTCATTAAAACATTGATTGAATAAAATCCATTCTTGAGCAACAAAAACTTGAACTACAGAGTAAATAAATTGTTGTTAAGTGTATTAAGACATGAACTGATAGCTGGGGTGGGCTATGAGAAGAGGGAATGTGACTGGCGTTAAAAACTGCACAAATCAGTTTCAATTTCTGCGCATCAACCTTTTAATAAGCAGAAAGAAATTATTTTTTTAAGAATGCCTTCAAAACTCTTCAGTTAAAAATGGTGTGAAAGCATTTCCAGTATAAAAGCATATGCTGGTAAGGGGTAGGTGAACAGTTTAGTAATCTGGAAATAGCACAGAATAAAGAAATGTTTAGGAGTCTCTGCATTTTGGTTGCTGAGGTGAACAGAGAGATGTAACTGGACATAGGTAAAACAGAACAACACGTACAATGCTGGAGGAACTCAACGAATCAGACAGCATCTGTGGAGGGAAATGGACAGGCAATATTTCAGGTCAAGACTTTTCATTTGGACAGAAGGATAAAGGGGAGTTCATCAGTAGGAAAAGGTGGGGAGAGGAGGTGGGAAACAAAGATAGCAAGCAATAGGTGAATTCAGGTGAGGAGCACTGACAGGCAGATGGGGGAGGGGAGAGGTGAGTCTGAGTGAGAGCGTGGCTGACGAGTAGGACGACCGCACAGATCACAGAGGGCAAGCAATGAGAGAAGCTGGCACACAAAGCCCATTGAAAAGGGGAAGAAAACTTCTTGAAAGTGACCATACCTTGAAGAGTAGCAAACTGGAGACACAGTAGACACTGCAGATGCTGGAACCTGGAGCAACACCTAAGATCCTGGGGGATCTCAGCAGGTCAGGCAGCAGCCATGGAAGTAACTGGACAGTAATGCTGAAATGAGTCCTGGCCATGAAGGTGTGACAGAGTGATGAAGATAGGAAATAAGAGCCACCATGGCAATCAGACTACCTCTGATAATAGCTCAACACTACAGAGATGTATACGTGTGTAAGTTATAATGGTACCACAGGACTGTAGTGGCTAGTACTGTGTGTAACTGCACTGGTCCAATGAAATAATGCCCACGCAACATACAGGTGTCCTTGAAGATTTATTTTTATTTCTCTCTCTCTCTCTTTCTTCAGTAGACACAGTGAAAACTACAAGAAAGTAAAGGACATAAAGTTTGAAACATAATCTGTGTCTTTTAAAGTCTCTCAAGCTAGTGTCCGCCGATAAACAGGCCCGAACACATTAACACATCGGAAGTGTGCTGAAATCAAATGAGTCACTAAAACGTATCACACTGTTCATATAAAGACAGCTCAACAACATTATATAAAACAAATTAAGAAAAACAATTACCGTGTGCGCCTCTTGGACCACATGCAGAATGAGGTTATTTTAGGGCCACATGTCTTTCTCCGCTTCCATATTGGTTCTAACCCATAATGCCACAGTCACGCTCTTATTAAACTCTGGTCATGTGACCTGTTACACTCTGCATTAAATAAACCTTATATAAAATAAGTTAAGGTGATAAATTAGTCATGAATTTATGACAAAAACATATAAAATAAACATTTCAATGGAACTTGTCTCTGAGACAGTTACACTGTGTGATTACAGTTCGGGGTGTTCCATAGTTTGGACATCAATTCTGGCGCCGTCTGTAAGGGGTTCGTACATTCTCCCCATGAACCACACCAATTTCCTCTGGGTGCTCCAGTTTCTTCCTGCAGTCCAAAGACATGCCGGTTTGCAGGTTAATTGGTCATTGTAAATCGGTGTAAAATAGGTGGATTGTTGGGGGATGCAGCTCATTGGACTGCAAGGGATTTTCTGTGCTGTATCTCTAAACAAAAAAAAAACCCACACACAGATATAAATAAATAATGCTATTTATTTATTTGTGTTTTTGTTTCTTTATTGAATTACAGCGCAGAATAGGCCCTACTGACGCTACGAGTCACACCGCCCGGCAATCCCCAATTTAACCCTAGCCTAATCACAGGACAATTTACCAACCAACCCTTAAGTCTTTGGACTGTGAGAGGAAACCGGAGCACCTGGAAGAAACCCAGTTGATCACGGCGAGACCATACAAACTCCTTTGAGACAGCGGCAAGAAATGAACCCAGTTCCCTGCGACTGTGCCAAGCACAATGCTACCGTGCCACCTAATGTGTGTGCGTGTGCCCAAGTTGCTCTTCCCAAAGCAATCACCCTTGCCTTGCCTCTTAGGTCATCACAATTATGAAGCCAGCTAATTCTAAAATTGTGACTTTATCTACAGAGAAATCTAAATTTTATGAACACACATGTTCCAGGAAAGACTGATCAGCAATGAATCCGCAAAGCATGGCTTGGAAAGAACAAGAAAAACCTCAGAGATAAAATATCCACTGTGACGTATGATGGTAATAGTAAGGTCTGCAGAGAAAAGGTACTTATTTACTCAAAGTGATAAAGGAAAAACTTATCTCTGATTGTCATTCTCATACATCATCTTTGGATGTGACTCAGCCCCAGTGAACCATCTGCCATAGATGAACCGAAAAGGCCAGTGTAAGGAGCAGTTAGGCAGTCAGGTCAAATAAATACCAGGCGCTCTTTAGGAATTAGAAAGTTGCTGTTTGTGCAATTTGTCTTTTGTTCATGGGGGGGTTTGTTGATGTTCTTGTTGCCATTTGTGTGATTTGTTTTTCGCACGTGGTGGAGTGGGTTGATGTTTTTCTTTGAATGGGTTCTATGGTTTTCTTAGTTTCATGACTGTCTGTAGAGAAGACAAATCTCAGGGTTGTATACGGCATACATGCTTTGATAATAAATGTACTTTGAAACCTTTGAATCCATTAAAACTATGTACAAATTCACAATGAGGACCAGATGCCATAAGACCATCAGACGTGGGAGCAGATTTAGGCCATTCAGCCCATCGAGTCTGTTCTGCCATTCCATCATGGCTGCTTCATTACTTCTCCCAACCCTACTCTCTTGCCTTCTCCCTTTAACCTTTGACACCCTTAAAGTGTACTATACGAAATAAAAGTTGACATTTTGTCCAATGTGTGGCAATGAATGAATAGAAACAAATGTTTGTAGATTAATCAGCAGGTGCCAACAACCACATTTCTATTTCCCCACAAGTCTGTCGGTGGGAACAAGATGCAAAGTAAAAATGAGATTATATAGCAAATAAGACTTTTCTTTCTTGGTGATAACTTGGCAGTAGGTAACTGAGGGTACATCAGCATCATTTTCCATTGGACCGGTGCCAGATTCCTTACTAGCCTGTGTGGTCAATGTTGTCTGCTGCACCTACTTTCATCCATAATTGCATGAATTTAGATCTGTTTCTAACAGAAGTTATTTGGATGATTAAATCACATTGCAGAACATATTTTGAACCACCCTCTAAGTGATCCAGGCACTTATTCCAAACTGAAATCATATAATTCTTGTTTTATGAACCAGATTAAAAACAATTACGGTAACATCATGATCGTTGGATGCATGCCAAGCTTTACAGGTAGTGATTAAACTAATGTTGGTCTGGGGGATCTCTTGAAATAACATTTACTGGGAAGTGCCAGACAGTGATGTGATAGATAGTTGAGATTATACCATTTCCTCAGACTCTGTTTTATAGTAGCTATGCCATTTGAATAAATCATCTTCTGAAGACTGCTTGGGGATTTTTGACAGTTCTTTCATAACAAGAAATAAAAACCATTATAGTTGATATATTCCTGCATATAGTATCTCCACACGTGGGAGGCAGATTACCTCACCCAAGCAGTAACCTGATTAGCATTCTGATTAGCATAGTAACTTTCTGTAGCCAGATCAGCTTTCCTAAATCATCATACAATCAACTTCCAGTGGTCTTTGGCTTTAAAAATCATCACGGAAACAGCTGAAACCAATGGGAATCTTCCCAGTTTGTCAATTAGTTTTTCACATAACTTCACACTACTCAAGCCAAAACATGTACAGTTTTTTTCCACACGAGATAGGCTCCTACTTGAACCAACTGTGGTTCAGTTGGTAGTACTTTTACCCTCAAGCCCAAGGTGATGAGTGTAAGTCCTGCTCCAGAGACTGGAGCTCAGGAACTGGACTGAGTCTAATTGCAGTCTTGATGGAAGTATTGCTCTGGGTTTGAAGCACTAAGCTGACGTTTTGTTGCTATTCTCAAGCAGAGAATGCCATGGCACTATTTCAGAGCTCAGGGATTATTCCATCCACTGTCTATCCACTTTACTGAAATCAATTATCTCATTTTTTAGTTACAATTTGCAGAGTAAATTAGCTGCTTCGTTTCCTGCATTGCATACTGATTACGCGTTTAACTAGAACGGTTAGCTGTGAAACACCTTACAACATTCTGAGCAACACACATAAAGTTGCTGGAGCAACTCAGCAGTCGGCAGCATCTATGGAAACTAATAGCAGTCAACGTTTCAGGCCAAGACTATTCTTCTGGGTGTATGTGACGCTTTGGATTTCCAGCATCTGCAGACTTTCTCATGTCTATAATCTTCAGAGTTTGTAAAACTCTCTATAACTGGAAGTCTTTTTTCCTTGCATGCTCCTTTTAGGTAACTTTTAGTAGTTGCAGTGAAAATAAAAGATATTTTGCTCAATCTACAACATGAATAACTATGCAGGTATAATGCTACTTCAACTACATTTTGTAATATTAAAAATTACAGTATATAATTCAATAAATCCTAAATGAAGACGAAATGTGCCCGAAGACCCGGGATCTTTGCAATCTTCAGGCAGAGAGCTTGAAAAAAGCCGACGTAACAGACTTTTAACATCATAAACCAGCGAGTTGTTTGTTATGTCTCCCCGCTCGCTGGGGAAATAGAGAATCCTCCTTCTCCCTTATTAGGGAGAGAGAGAGAACCTGATGTATGTTGAATGCCAGGTGAAACGCAAAGTTTTTGGGGTGACTGCAAGTCTGTGTCTTCGCTCACGCTTGCGTGCTCCGTGGCGGTGTCGATGCTTCCTTTTTTTTTGCTGGTGGGGAGAGGGGGGGATTGTTGCTCGCTGCCACTTACGTGTGGGAGGGAGGAGAACGAAGGTGGACTTTGGGGTTCTTACATTTAACTGTCATTCATTCTTTGGGGCACTCCACTGTTTTCGTGGATGTTTGTGAAGAAAGAGCATTTCAGGATGTATATTGTATACATTTCTCTGACATTAATTGGACCTTTGGACCTTTGAACCTTTGAACTTGCCTATACAAACTTGTTTTCTAGTTAAAAGTTTGTTCGATAAAACCCCTCACCTGAGCATAAAACAAAGTTCAAGGTAAACTAAGATCGATATTTTCTGAAGTTCAAACAAAAGTGTGCAAGTCAACAATAAGGCTGAATGTTGAACAGTCTTAAGAGAACAAACTCAGAATGGTTCTGGCCACATGGGCTGAAAAGAACCTCATTCTTTACATTTATATTTCTGGTTGCTTAAGGAATAAACAATTGATATATACATAAACATACTTTTCAAAAGTGCAAAGTAAATTTATTATCAAAGTACATATATGTCACCACATACAACTGTGAGATTCATTTTCCTGTGCACATACTCAGCAAATCTATAGAATGGTAACTATAACAGGATCACTGACTTACTGCTCATTATACCACTGGCATTAAGAGCAGCAATGAATGTCCTCCATATCTGGCAGTGTTCAGGACTTCCTTCAATGTCAATAGCTTCCTCTCAGTTTGCATCACTGTCAGTCATGTAGTCCCAGGTGAAGAGTCAGGAATACCATCGCACTCAGTTGTAGAAGTATTCTTCACTGCTGTTTCTCTTTCGTTGACCAGTAAGGGTTGGAGGACTGGAGGACCACTCTTAGTCTGCCCTCTACCCTTTGACCTGTTTGGCATGGGTGTCCCTATCAAGAGCTGAAGCTTAAAGCCCTGACTCCAGCCAACATATCTCTCCAGGTCGTTGAGGCATACAAGCCTCCAAACCACCACAAGGTTGTGGGTCCTCTTGAAGGATAACAGGATCAGTGAAAGTCCAACTAGAATGCAAAAGACAACGAACTGTGCAAATGCAAATATAAATAAACAGCAAAGAAATGTGTGTCCATGTTTAATTATAATTGCTCATTAGCCACTGTATGGGACTAAAATTTATTTTGAAAGATAAAACGAAAGAATAGTATTTACATAATGCCTTTCAGACCCTAAATTGTTTTGCAAACACTGAAATGATTTGGAACCATTTTAAAGAAACTGTTCTAATAAAATAGAATCACTTGATTGCTAATTGTGTAGTTAGCACATTTGTAGAGATATTTTGTTTTCAATTAGTATTTGAATTTACAGTCACCCTACCCATCTATTTGCAGCAATCCTGCACATTTTATGAAATTTATGACAAAGGTAATCTGGAAAATGCCAGATTTATTGAATTCAATGAAATCTAATATCTGTCTCTGGATTAGTCGCTGAGCACTACAGCCACTACAATACAATCTGGGACATTTTAATCCATGTTTAAGTACATTATGCTAAATTCCAAACTTAAATCACACATGTAGAGCTGATGTCAAGTCCAGGGAAGGACATTTTTACTCTAACATAATTAGATATTAATTGTCACATAAAACTTAATGGTTCCAATATTTTATACAAAGTAAAACATAGCTACCTGTGCTCTGTTTCAAAAAGAATATTGTTATTCTCTGCTCATGGTGTGGAACGGAACACCTGAGGTGCTTCTTCATGAAGTATGATGTTTTCCTGTCTCACGACAATGGAACGGTTCCAAATAGACACCAACACTTCATTGCAGCGGAAGTAACAGTATCAACATCACTGACAGCAAAAAATTATTTAATCAAATTATATCACTGTAAATAAGTTGAGAACCACAGGCTGTGGGATAGTATCAAGTTCACACAGTGTTCTCAGACTGTTCAAGTTTCACATGGGCCAAAGACATACAAACCTCCCAACTACTCAACAACTGTGTAACCAGCTCTGACGTGACTTGTCCTTCTATGAGTAATGATAATAAAGTGTTTCTCCCAAGAATATCAGCTGTATGTTTCCCAGATGTAATGTAACACTTTCGCTGAACAGATGAGTGTAGGGAGGCTCTAGGGAGGCATTTGCGATATAAATAGAAAGAATGTCTGACTAAGAAACCAAAATGTAACCTTCAATTTATAATACTTTGAAGAAGAAATATCTGCAATTAACTGTGCATATGAGTAATATCACATTAGAAACATAGAAACACTGAGACATAGAAAAACCACAGCACAATACAGGTCCTTTGGCCCACAATGCTGTGCTGAACATATAACCATATAACAATTACAGCACAGAAACAGGCCATCTCGGCTCTTCTAGTCTGTGCCGCACTCTTACTCTCACCTAGTCCCACCGACCTGCACTCAGCCCGTAACCCTCCATTCCTTTCCTGTCCATATATCTATACAATTTAAATTTAAATGACAACATCGAACTTGCCTTAACCACTTCTGCTGGAAGCTCATTCCACACAGCTACCACTCTCTGAGTAAAGAAGTTCCCCCTCATGTTACCCCTAAACTTTTGCCCTTTAACTCTCAACTCATGTCCTCTTGTTTGAATCTCCCCCACTCTCAATGGAAAAAGCCTATCCACGTTAACTCTGTCTATCCCCCTCATAATTTTAAATACCTCTATCAAGTCCCCCCTCAACCTTCTATGCTCCAAAGAATAAAGACCCAACTTGTTAAACCTTTCTCTGTAACTTGGGAGATGAAACCCAGGCAACATTCTGGTAAATCTCCTCTGTACTCTCTCAATTTTATTGACATCTTTCCTATAATTCGGTGATCAGAACTGTACACAATACTTCAAATTTGGCCTTACCAATGCCTTATAACCTACATTCTTTGGCATTAAAGAATATAAAATACTAGTTAACTTGTCAAAGTGACTATAAATGAATGTTAACAATAAAAATGTTTGAAAGTGAGGGGAACTATACTTATTTAAGCTCTTGCAAACTCTGCAGTGGATTTCTTGCTTATTTTCTCAGTTTATGACATAAGGAAATACAGAAGTAGATGAAAATATGGAAAATCATATCAGACCCTGTAGACCTTGTCTATGTGGACTACTCAATCCAATTTCTGCAACAGGTAAAGAATAATTGAAAGCCAGGGGTTATGCAATTTATATAACGTTCTCCCCATAACTTGTGTTTCAGATTTCAACGTATTACCGTACTGACATATAGAGGACTTTGGATATTGGCAGTGCGTTTCAACAACACGCATTTCCAGCTTGGACACCCATGCTATAATGTTCAGAGGTGGATCTGGGTTCTATGTCATTCATTGGCTGCTCAGACAGAAGCAGAGGTAGACTTCCACAAAGCCTTAGGAGGAATGGCACTTACGATTCACCTTAGCTTGGCCCTCTTTATGACGTGAAACATTTTTCAATTATCTCGTCAACATCTACAACCCACTGCATCTGTCCGCATCAACTTCACAACATCTGAGGGCTGCCTACCCACAACTTGCTCTCTTCCAACCTCCAACTGTGATTGCTATCGCCTCGCAAGCCGATGGGTTACCACAGACAACCAGTTTTAAGTCACTGAACTCCCAAATCGAACACAACCTTTCTCCACCCCTAACTACCCATCTGATCCACCACCCAACCCACAGTGACTCCACCCCAGTTTCCTTGCATTCCCCTACTAATCAGATCCGCACCCATTCCATACTCCTCATATCACCAGAGTCCAGCTTCCACACCAGCCCCACTTCTAATGTACAGTATATGTTTTTTTTTACATTCTCCACACTGTTAAAACTTACAGAGGAGAGGTCTTTGTTCATGTAAAGACTCAAAATCAAATCAAATAAATCTTAATTATCTTTCAACCATACGTGAATACAGCCAAATGAAACAGTGTCTGTCATCACTGAACTTTCTCTCCATGGACTTGCAGCCAAAAAAAGTCTTTATCTTGCTATAAACCACCTAATAAATTATTCTTTGGAAGCATTGATCAAATCCTGTTTAGAAGAATATAAGAATGGAAGAAATATAAGAGGAAGCTTAAACAAGCATCACTCCCCACTAACATCTTAACTACATTCTACAGAGGCGTGGTTGAGAGTGTGCTGACCTTTTGCATCACAACCTGGTACTCCAGCTGCAGTGCTGTCGACAAAAAAGCCTTGCAGAGGGTGGTTAGGGGAGCAGAGAAGGTTATTGGGGTCTCCCTACCTTCTGTCCAAGACCTCTTTCAGAGTCAATGCCTCCAGAAGACACGGTACATCATTAAAGACCCCTCACACCCTCTCCATGAACTGTTTGTTCTTCTGCCATCAGGCAAACATTACAGGAGCATCAAAACTAAAACCACAAGGCTACTAAACAGCTTCCTCCCACAGGCAGTCAGACTGCTAAATAGCTGCTCTACCTGACTCTGCTTTGGACACTTTTAACTTGCACTGGACACTTATAACTGATTTTAACTGACATGTGGCTGTTGTGTTTTACTATTTATTGTTATGTTTATTATTTAGTGTTGTGTTTGTTATGTTTGATTGCACTGCCCCTGAGAAACGCTGTCTCATTCTGCCCTGCAGAGCTGATGTATGGTTAGAATGACAATAAAGTTTTTGAATCTTGAATCTTGAATCTTGAAATAGGAGCAGGAGTAGGCCATTTGGCCAGTTGAGCCTGCTCCGCCATTCAATCGGTCCATGGCAATCTGGTTGTAGACTCAGCTCCACCTACCTGCCTTTTCCATAACTGTTACTTCTCCTATTATACTACGCAGAAACCTATCTACCCGTGTCTTAAATAAATTTAATGTGGGAGCCTCTACTGCTCCCTGTGCAGAGAATTCCACAGACTCATTACTCTCTGGGAAAAGCAGCTTCTCCTCATCTCTGTCCTAAATCTATTCCCTCAAGTCTTAAGGCTACATCACCTAGTTCTAGTCTCGCTTATCAGTGGAAACAACTTTCCTGCTTCTGTCTTGTCTGTCCTTCAATAAAGACTTCTACAATTTGAATTAGGTTAGTTAGTAAATCATATGTCATATCTACTATAACCACACCCCCCCCCCCCCACACCGTTCCTAATTAGGACTCGGAAGAAAGCATTTTGGCTGATGCTAGCTTCTGAAAGGACAATCCCATCAATCTCATTGAGCTGCGCTCTAGGAACTGTTCTCTCTCAGGTGCTCACGAACCTGCTTTCGAGCAACCCACTCAAAATACTGGAGGAACTTGGTAAATAAAACAGCATCAATCGAGAAGAGCAAACAGGTGGCATTTTGGGCTGAGAGCCTTCACCGAAATGTTCACTGCTTACTCTTCTCTATAGGTGTTGCCTGACCTGCTGAGTTCTTCCAGCATTTTGCATGTGTTTCTCAAGATTTCCAGCAACTGCAGAATCTCATGTGTTTATAACTTCCGTCTGATGATTTACCTGCACCAGTGTATAATAGCCATTGTCTTTGGAACATAGATTGAACTGGGGAAACACATATAGTCATGGGGAGAATGGAGGAACAGTACAAACAGCACCTGAGCCCAGGGGTTGAACATTGGCCCTTGGAGCTATGAGATCGCTGTACTAACTGTTGTGACACTGTACTACCAAAGAAATCTCCTCTAGGGCATGATTATGGCTTTATCGATGTATTTTTCAAAGGCTAATCTTGGATTCACTAGAACCTGGGGTCCATGGACCACTCGGTTAATGGTGGGGTCCATGCCACAAAAAAGGTTGGAAACCCCTGCTTTGGAAGAAGCAGCAATTTTTCTGGTAACTCGGCACTTTTCAAGGCAACAGTCATGATGGAAAGAAAGGCCTCATTTTTTGCTGTATGAGTGGATGACATACCACTAGTGTTTCAGTTAGACCATTCCATGCATATTGACACCTTCCATAGCATTTCATAACATTTATATTTTATATAGTACTAAGCTTAATTCTAATTTCTAGATCACAGAGTCATAGAAAAGTACAGCACAGAGACAGGTCCCTCTAGTCCGTAACAAATCATTTAAACTGCCTACTCCCATTGACCTGCACCTGGACCAAACCCCTTCATCCCCCTACATCCATGTATCTATCCAAATTTTGCTTAAACATTGAAATCAAGCTCGCCTCATGTTTTTCCCCTCACGTTCCTCTTAAACTTTTCACCTTTCATCCTTAACCCATGACAAAAAAAATTAATACAAACAGTGCAATTTAAACATAAAATAACAAGGTAATATAATAGTATACTAATTTTTATATATATCAATAAAGAAAGAAAAAAAAACCCACCGGCAACTAAACTAAAAAGCAAAGCAAAGCAATGGGCTAACTAGGAAACAAGTAGAGTTAAAGAACTTAAAATCACGTCCTCAAACTCGACCTCCATGAAAAACAGTTAAAAAAAACAAGAAGGGAAATGATAAGGCTCCAAGGCATGAAAAAGATTGGGAGCTCCAGTTCTATCCTTTTCTCCCAACACCTTAAATCTATGCCCCTTGGTATTAGCCATTTCTTCCCTGTGAAAAAGTCTCTGGCTTTCCACTTGATATATGCCTCCTATCATCTCGTCCACCTTTATCAAATCATTTCTCATCCTCATTCGCTCTAAAGAGAAACACTCCAGCTTGCTCAACCTATCCTTATAAGAAACGCTCTCTAATTCAAGCAGCATTTGGGTAAATCTCCTCTGCACCCCATTACACCTCCATTCTATAATGAGGCAACCAGAACTGAACACAATACTCCAAGTGTGGCCTAGCCAGAGTTTTATAGAGCAGCAACATTACCACACAGCTCTTGAACTTAATCCTCCCAACTTTTATTTATTGAGATACCGTGAGGAATAGGCCCTTCTGGCCACGTTGCCCAGCAATCCCCCAATTTAATCCCAGCCTAATCATGGGATGATTAACAATGACCAATTAAATTACCAACTGGTACGTCTTGGGACTGTGGGAGGAAACAGAAGCACCTGAAGAAAGCCCATGTGGTCACAGGACGAATGTACAAGCTCCTTACAAACAGCAGTGGCAGGAATTGAATACGGGTCACCTGTTCTGTAAAGCATTGTGCTAACCGCTATGCTCAGCCAACTCACCATTCACCTTCTTTACCACCCTATCAACCTCTGCCGCAGTTTTGAGAGAGCTATGAATGTGAACCCCCAAAATCCCTCTGTTTTTCCACACTGTTAAGAATCCTGCCATTAAGCTTGTATTCTGCCTTCAAGTTATTGCTTGAAAGTTTGCCACTTTCCACTTTTTAAAATGTCATTAAATATCATCAGTTTTACCTTTTACAATTCTATTTTGATATGATTTTAATGTTATTGAATCTTTTTCTCAAATGCCTTATGGGGTTTTCAATGTGTAATTTCATTAACCTATGCTTTATCACAGGAAAGGAGACATTTGTACTATTGGTCATTGGTCATGCCTCCTTTAGTTCCCAAAACATACATGACAATTCAAGTGCACAGGAACATAAAGAAATTGCAGAAAATTATGAACAGGTAAATACATCACTGGCACTTCCTGCCTCACCATTGGAAGTGTCTCCATTAGGCAATGCCTCAAAAAGGCAACATCTATCATCAAAGCACAGTAGCGCAATACTTTGCAGTACCGACGACCTGGGCTCAATTCCCACCATCGACTGTAAGGAGTTTGTATGCTTTCCCCATTACCACATGGGTTTCCTCCAAGTGCTCCGGTTTCCGCCCACAGTCCAAAGACATACCAGTTGGTAGGCGAATTGGTCATTGTAAGTAGTCCCATAATTAGGCTAGGGTGAAATTGGGAATTGCTGGGCAGCATAGCTTAAAGAACCAAAGGACCTGCTCCACGCTGAATCTCAATAAATAAATAGAAATAAAATTTAAAAAGATCCCCACCATCCAGGCCATGTCTCTTTGTTGTAGCTACCATTGGACAGGAGGCTGCTGAATCCTGAAGCCCTGCACCGCCAGCTTAAAGAACAACTATTTTCCTTTATCTGTTCAGTCCTTGAACCAACCTGCACAAATCTAATCACTTTCTCAGTTTATTCCAGCAACGCCATGACCACTTTTCACTACAATAGATTTTGCTTATTTTGCAGATGCTGGGGTCAAAGCAACACTCACAACACACTGGAGGAACTCAGCAGGTCGGGCAGCATCCGTGGAAACGATCAGTCAACGTTTTGGGCCAGAACCCTTTGTCAGGACTGAAGAGGGAAGGGGCAGAGGCCCTATAAAGAAGGTGGGGGGAGGGTGGGAAGGAGAAGGCTGGTAGGTTCTAGGTGAAAAACCAGTAAGGGGAAAGATAAAGGGGTGGGGGAGGGGAAATAGGGAGGGAATATGCAGGAAAGGTGAAGAAGGAATAGGGGAAAAACACAATGGGTAGTAGAAGGAGGCGGAACCATGAGGGAGGTGATAGGCAACTGAGGGAGGGGACAGAGTGAAATAGGGATAGGGGAAGGGAGGGGGAGAGAATTACCAGAAGTTGGAGAATTCTATGTTCATCCCAAGGGCCTGAAGACTACCTAGAGGGTATATGAGGTGTTGCTCCTCCAACCTGAGTTTAGCCTCATCATGGCAGTGGAGGAGGCCATGTATGGACATATCTGAATGGGAATGGGAAGCAGAGTTGAAGTGGGTGACAACTGGGAGAGCCTGTCTGTTGTGGTGGACGGAGCGGAGGTGCTCGACGAAGCGGTCCCCCAATCTGCATCGAGTTTCACGATGTAGAGGAGGCCGCACCGGGAGCTCCGGATGCAATAGATGACCCCAACAGACTCACAAGTGAAGTGTTGCCTCACCTGGAAGGACTGTTTGGGGCCCTGAATGGTGGCAAGAGAGGAGGTGTAGGGACAGGTGTATCACTTACGCTTACAGGGATAAGTGCCGGGTGGGAGATCCGTGGGGAGAGACGTGTGGATCAGGAGCCACCGAGGGACCGATCCTTGCGGAAAGCGGAGAGGGGTGGAGAGGGAAAGATGTGCTTAGTGGTGGGGTCCGGTTGAAGGTGGCGGAAGTTGCGGAGGATAATGTGCTGGATCCAGAGGCTGGTGGGGTGGTAGGTGAGGACAGGGGGAACTCTGTCCCTGTTGTGGTGGCAGGAGGATGGGGTGAGGGCTGAAGTGCGGGAAATGGAGGAGATGTGGGTGAGGGCATCATTGATGACAGCAGAAGGGAAACCACGATCTTTAAAGAAAGAAAACATTTGAGATGTCCTGGAAAATGAAAGCCTCATCCTGGGAGCAGATGCGGCGGAGACGGAGGAACTGGGAATAGGGATTGGCATTTTTGCATGTGGCAGGGTGGGAAGAGGTATAGTCGAGGTAGTTATGAGAGTCAGTGGGCTTGTAGAAGATGTCAATGGACAGTCTGTCTCCAGAGATGGAGACCGAGAGATAGAGAAAGGGGAGAGAAGTGCCCGAGATAGACCAAGTGAATTTGAGGGCTGAGTGGAAGTTTGAAGTAAAGTCGATGAAATTGACGAGCTCAGCATGGGTGCAGGAAGCAGCACCAATGTAGTCGTCAACGTAGCGAAGGAAAAGTTGGGCAGCAGTACCAGAATAGGTTTGGAGCACAGACTGTTCCACATAACCAGCGAAGAGGCAGGCATAGCTGGGGCCTGTGCGAGTGCCCATAGCTACACTTATTTTGCTATTTTGATCTGGCCCTTGCTTGCTCGCATTGGTCCGCGGTTTGTACTTCTTAATCCATAGCCGTTGGGAGGCTCGACCAGCCGTCTCTGTGACGGTCCTGATGGTTCTTTTCTTTGCAGACCCCTGCAAAACCACGGAGGGTCTGCACAGTAAGCATCCAGAAAAACCTCTGCACCCCATCTCCACTGGCTTGAGTCATGTCCTACACTACTGTCTCCACCACTGCTCTACCAGCTCCCGGTATTTAGCTTTCTTATGCTCAAACACCTCCTCAATCCAGTCTTCCCAAGGAACTATCTGTTCTACCATGACCACCTGTTTTGAGGTTTCTGACAGAATGACCATGCCAGGCCTCAGGAATAATGCGATGAAGTCAGGGAACTTTAATTGCTTGTCCAGATCGCCAGTCAGACACTGTGGCGACCAAGCCTGCTGGTGGCTCTGGTTAGTCTCCAGCTTGAAATTATCTGTCTTAAGTCTGTATGTCTCCTACTTTTATGGCTTGGTAACCATGGCTGACCTGACTGATCCAATGGGCAGTGTTGTATTACGCATTAACTGGCAGATATCTGTGCATATTATTCATAGTTCAGGATCTTAGTCACCACTTAGCAACAAAATGGAATATTTATTTCCTTATCTATAAACAAGGGATGTAGTATATTTATTTATGTAGAGATACCAGATGGCAACAGGCCCTTCTAGCGCAATAAGTCCACGTCACACAATTACACCACGTAATCAGTTATCCTCACGTCTTTGGAATGTGGGAGGAAACTGGAGCACCAGGAGGAAACTCATTCCTGATGTATGCATTCCTTACAGACAGTGCCAGAACTGAACTCGTGACTCTGACGCCCTGGCTGTAATAGTGTTGCACTAACTGCTACACTACCATGATATTGGAGGATGTTATGTATGAATTCTGTAAATTAATCTCAGTTTAGACTAAAACTTCTCATAATGGATACATAATCAACTAAAAATGTTACTACCAATAAACACAAACATTTCAGAATAATCTCAATACACAATGCAAGTGAATGAATTGTAAACTGTTGTTCATTTTATTTTAATTTTTGCTTTGTTTAATTTTTAGTAAACTTGATTTAGTCATAGTCAGTCATAGTCATAATCATACTTTATTGATCCCAGGGGCTAAATATCAGAATGGGGGACAAAATGTGACCTAAGTGACCTTGACCGTGGAATTATTGTTGGTGCCAATTGAGGTGGTTTGAGTATCTCAGAACTTGCTGATCTCCTGAGGTTTTCATTAACAACTTTCTCTGGAGTTTACTGAGAATGTTGAGAAAAACAAAAAAAAATCCAGTGAGCAACAGTTCTGTGGTTCAAGACTCCTTGTTAATAAGAGAGATCAGAAGAGAACGGCCAGACTGGTTTGAGATGACAGGAAGGCAACAGTAACTCAAATAACCACGTGTTACAACACTGGTGTGCATCTCTGAATGCACAGAACATTGCACCTTGAAGTAGATGGTCTACAGCAGCAGATGACCACATACGTATATACAGTAAACTCTTTGTTAGGTTCCTGAGGTATCTAATGAAAACACCATTGAGTGTATGTATCTATAATGGGTGCTAAGTTACTGGTACAGTTAATGTTACAAGAGAGAAGGTGCTCAAAAACCCGAAAGACCTAAAGCTACTTAAGTCAACTGGACCAGATGAACTGCACCCTAGAGCTCTGAAAGAGATAGCATTAGAGATTGTGGTGGCATCAGAAATGATCTTTGAAAAACCATTGGACTCTAGCATGGTGCCAGAGGACTGGAAAACTGCAAACATTCCTCTGTTCTTTAAGAAAGAAGGAAGACAGCAGGAAGGAAATTATGGACCAGTTAGCCTGACCTCAGTGGTTGGGAAGATGTTAGACTCAATTGTTAAGGATGAGGTGATGGAGTACTTGGTGACACAGGACAGATAGTACAAAGTCAGCATGGTTTTCTTCAGGGAAAATCCTGCCTGACGAACCTGTTGGAATTCTTTGAGGAGATTACAAGTTGGATAGATAAAGGGGATGCAGTGGATGCTGTATATTTGGACTTTCAGAAGGCCTTTGACAAGGTGCCACACATGAGGCTCCTTACCAAGTTAAGAGCCTATGGTGTTACAGGAAAGTTACTAACATGGTTAGAGCATTGGGTGATTGGTAGGAGGCAGCGAGTGGGAATAAAAGTATCCTTTTCTGGTTAGCTGCCGGTGACTAGTGGTGTTCCACAGGGGTTGGTGTTGGGCCCACTTCTTTTTATGCTGTATATAAATGATTTAGATGATGGAATAGATGGCTTTGTTGCCAAGTTTGCAGATAATACGAAGATTGGTGGAGGGGCAGGTAGTGCTGAGGAAACAGGTAGGATGCAGAAGGACTTAGACAGATTAGGAAAATGGGCAAGAAAGTGGCAAATGAAATACAATGTTGGAAAATGCATGGTCATGCACTTTGGTAGTAGAAATAAACGTGCGGACTCTTTTCTAAATGGGGAGGAAATCCAGGAATCTGAGATGCAGAGGGACTTGGGAGTCCTTGTGCAGAACACCCTGAAGTTTAACTTGCAGGTTGAGTCGGTGGTGAGGAACACAAATGCCATGTTAGCATTCATTTCAAGTGGTCTAGAATACAAGATATGATGCTGAGGCTTTATAAGGCACTGGTGAGGCCTCACCTTGAGTATTGTGAACAGTTTTGGACCCCTCATCTTAGAAAGATGTGTTGGCATTAGACAGGGTCCAGAGGAGGTTCACAAAGATGATTCCAGGAATGAAAAGGTTATCATACAAGGAACATTTGATGGTTCTGGGTCTGAGAATTTCACTGGAATTCAGAAGGATGAGGGGGGATCTCATTGAAACCTTTTGAATGTTGAAAGGCTAGACAGAGTAGATGTGGAAATGATGTTTCCCATGGTGGGACAGTCTAGGACAAGAGGGCATAGCCTCAAGATAGAAGGTCACCCTTTCAAAACAAGATGCGAAGGCACTTCTTTAGCCAAAAGGTGGTGAATTTGTGGAATTTGTTGAAACATGCAGCTGTGGAGGCCAGATCTTTGGGTGTACTTAAGGCAGAGTTTGATAGGTTCTTGACTGGACATGGCATCAAAGGTTACGGGGAGAAGGCCAGGATCTGGGGTTGAGGAGGAGACAGAAAAAAGGATCAGCCATGATTGAATGGTGGAGCAGACTCGATGGGCCAGATGGTCTAATTCTGCTCCTATGGTCTTATTGTCTTATATAAGCGTCTTTTTACTTACAGGTTTAATGTTTTAATCCAGGTGTACTCTGATGCGAGTTGTATTCATTTATAATTCCTAATTTTACCAAATTCTGTTTGACGGCATTGACTTCTCAAAAATCATCAATCTTTGAGAATATTTACTATATTAATCAATTTACAATTGCCAATTTTAAGCACTATCAATTTTAGAGAATTGCACCTGTTACTCTAAAATCTATAATCCACTTTATCGGAAATCCCTAATCCTCTGTTCTGTACTTTAGACTTCGAAAGATATGGGAACAATTGCCACTCAGTTCTGATGGAGGTGAAGTTCAGTTTTTGCCCCAAAGACACCCTACAAGCCAATATGTGATGCCTCAGTCGTGTTAAAGGAAGTGTATTCAGATCAGATCTGATAGCTCAGTATTAGGCATTCATAATGAACCATCATAATACCTGAAGCATTGTCTACCACAATCTGTAACCCTTCATCCCATCCTATGTGCACTGAGCACATTCTTCTCTGATAGTTATGACTTGTGGTTCAGGCATTTTATTGCTTATCTAGTTTCTGTATCCTAGATACAGTTCAGCTCAGTTGGACTGAAGATCTAAAGATTTCTAGTTCATAAAACCAGGTCTCAGCCCGAAACTTCGACTGTACCTCTTCCTATAGATGCTGCCTGGCCTGCTGTGTTCACCAGCATTTTTTGTGTGTTTTGCTTGAATTTCTAGCATCTGCAGATTTCCTCGTGTTTGCGTTTTTAAATACCATAAGATATAGGAGCAAAATTAGGCCATTTAGCCCAACGAGTCTCTTTCACCATTTCATCATGGCTGATCCATTTTCCCTCTCAGCTTCATTCAGGGGTTTCAGCCCCGATGCTTAAGTCTAGGGATTATAGTTCAATGGTAGAGATTCGTGATATCTGTTTCAAATCCAGGTACTCTCTCACCAATCTTGAGTGAGTGAATGCAGGGCTATTTTCCCTCTGGTTGGTTGAGACTTGAACTTAAGGTCATAGGTTTAGGGTGGAAGGTGAAATATTTAAGGGGAATCTGAGGGGAAACGTCTTCACTCGGAGTGTGGTGCGAGGGTGGAATGAGCTACCACTGGAATTATTAGATGTGGGTTCAATTGTAACGTTTAATGAAAGTTTGGATAGGTGCATGGATGGGAAGGGTTTTGAAGGATATGGTTAAGTATACTGGGTGGTGGAGTGGAGATACATCTCTGATAAAGGAGGTGTAAGGCGCTCCTTACCTCCACTAGCCTGCAGATCACCGTTGGCCAATGTGTAGCACCTACTTGGTCTCTCAGTCAAGGTCACATGAAGCCATGGAAGCGGGTGGTGGATGGTTGTATGAGCAGCTGGTACACATCACAAGTCCTGGTTATGTGATCACTGATGCCAGGCAGACAATTTCTGAATAGTATTGATAATGGCTGGGATCACCCGTCTTGTAAAGACACTGGCCAGACGAAGGCAATGACAACCCACTTCTACAGAAAAAAATTATCAGGAACAGTCATGGTCATGGAAAGACGATGATTGCTCATGTCATACATTACATATAATGAATGAATAGTCAGGTAGATGGGACTGGGATGAACATCAGGTTGGATGAACGCAGTGGGCTGATGCACTTGTGAAGGTCTGTTTCTGTGCTCTAGCACTCTATAACTCAATAACCTTGAAGAAGGAAAAATCCCAGGACTTAAGACTTGGCATATCTTATTCTTCAAAGTGAATTGAAAGCTCAAAGAAAATTTACTATCAAAGTATATGGTGACCAAGTATGTATATGTCATCATATACCATCCTGAGATTCATTTTCTTGCAGGCATACACAGTAGAACAAAGAAATAAAATAGAATCAACGAAGAACTACACCTGAACAAAGACTGACAAACAACCAATTTGCAAAAGAAAACAACCTGTGCAAATATACACTAAAACATAAATGAACAATACTGAGAATATGAGTTGAGAACATTCTATCATTACAACTAGAGTAAGGGTTATTCCAGCTTAATGAGAAGTGAAAGGAAACACTGAAAACTGCGCCAACTCTACCCCAAGCTGAGATGCCAGCCTAGAGAACTGGCATGAAATGACGGGATGCATGCAAAACTGGAAATGCAGCATGTGCAATAATGTTGCTGCTCTTCAAAACTCTGGTTAGACCACACTTGGAATGTTGTGCTCGGTTATGGTCGTATCATTATAGGAAGGATGTGAAAGCTTTAGAGAGGGTACAGAGGATATTTATCAGGATATTGCCTGGACTAGAGAGCATGTCTTACGAGGATAGGTTGAGTGAACTAGGGCTTTTCTCCTTGGAGTGAAGGAGGATGAGAGGTGACTTAATAGAGATGTACAAGATGACAAGAGGCATAAATTAAGTGAATAACCAAGGCCTTTTTTTCCCTAAGGGGAAAATGGCTAATATGAGGGGGCATAATTTTAAGGTGATTGGTGAAATATACAGAGCAGGTGTTCCCATCTGGGGTCCACAGACCCCTTGGTTAATTGTAGGGGTCCATGGCATAAAAAGGTTGGGAACCTCTAGTATAGATGGATGTCAGAGGTAGGTTTTTAAGAAAAAGAGTCATGAGTGTATGGAGCACACTGCCCGGGTTGGTGGTAGAGGCAGGTACATTAGGGACATTTAAGATACTCTTAAATAGGCACATTGATGAAAGAGCCATGTGGGAGAGAAGTTCCTGGAGTAGGTTAAAAGGTCAGCAGAACATTTGTGGGCCAAAGGACCTGTACTGTGCTGAAACATTCTATGCTCTTTTTTCTATGTTGAAAAGAAACAAGCTTCAAATCAGATCAGAAAGGTGTTTGATAATGAACTGCCAAATGGAGAAAGGCTTCAAGAACATCTCCATCCTCGATATCAGCAAGGCCAAGTCAATGAGCTCTAAAGAAGAAATATGTTCAGTAACGAGTGCTGAGAAAAAGATACAACTCAGCTTCTTCCCGAGATCGCCGACACCACAGAAGCTAGTCTCCAGGTACTTTAGCTTACCCTGTTTGACATCAAGGAATCACTGCAAAGGCTGTGTTACCAGGCAACATTCATTTCTCAGAATTAACCATGCCTCCGTCCAAGCTGTTTCAGTGTAATTCAACACTGACATCCAGCTGAAAATATAGGAACATTACAGCCAAAAGCAAGATGAATCCAAGCTAGCCAATTAATGCTCAGTTGGTTGAATCTCAGATATCAGCAAATCTGTGAAATTTGTTGTCAACAATGGACTTAGGTGGAACGTGCTCCTCAATAACCCACTGACCAATGTCTAGTCTGAGCTTTGCTCACTCTCCAGAGCTCATCATAGACTTGAACGGAACGAGGAGGAAACTTCAGAAGTGACGAGAGGGTGGTTGCCTTTGGTATCAAGTCGGCACTTGACCAACAAACCTTTATTGAACACAGTCAACAGGGTTCAAGGTGAAAGCACTCTACCTGTTGGTGTCAAAACTTGCTCAAGGGAACGTGGGGTTCATTGGAGGGAACCAGTCACAAGCTTGAAATGAATGTTGAGGATAAATTATTTGCACATCTTATTTACAGATACAAGTCTTTCTGGCCTAATGAGTCCTCTACTGCCATAATGAGGCTAAACTCAGGTTGGAGAAGCAAAACCTCATATACCGTCTAGGTAGTCTTCAGCCCCTTGGTATGAACATAGAATTCTCCAACTTCCGGTAATTCCCTCCCCCTCCCTTCCCCTATCCCTATTTCACTCTGCCCCCTCCCCCAGCTGTCTATCACCTCCCTCATGGTTCTGCCTCCTTCTCCTACCCATTGTGTTTTCCCCTATTCCTTCTTCACCTTTCCTGCCTATCACCTCCCTGCTTCCCCTCCCCCACCTCTTTATCTTTCCCCTTACTGGTTTTTCACCTGGAACCTACCAGCCTTCTCCTTCCCACCTTCTTTATAGGGCCTCTGCCCCTTCCCTCTTCAGTCCTGACGAAGGGTTCCGGCCCGAAACGTTGACTGATCTTTTCCACAGCTGCGGCCCGACCTGCTGAGTTCCTCCGGTGTGTTGTGAGTGTTGCTTTGACCCCAGCATCTGCAGAGTATTTTGTGTGGCCCAACAAGTCACACCACCCTGCAACTCACTGATTTAACACCTGGAACTGTAATACCATCATGCTAACTGTTATGCTACGCAGTGGCACCCTGGCATGGTTTAAATCCAACACAAGTTGCTGGATTTAATCTAGTTACTGACACAACCTGATATGTGGTAAATTCATTGATCCAGAACACAAAATGTTCAATCTCTGACATCACTGGCAGTGTTGTCAGTTTCAGTTGAAACTAAAGGAATAAGACATTGCAGAAAAGAATAACTGATAGACCGAGACAGATAACTTTGCAATTGCAATAAACTTAACATATGTTTGGCTATTCTATTCCATTGCCACTTTAGATAAACTGATTACTAATCTGCACATATTGTGCTAGTTTTGACCCTCCAGAAACAAGGACTTTGAAATGGGGTTGCAAAAATATTGTTGAATTAATACACTATTTATAATGCAATTCACAAACTTTCCTTTTGTAGAGAACATTTTAATCAAGTCAACTTCTAAAATACATAAATAAAATCTATGAGTTATGATAAAGAGCAGCAAAGAAGAAAGTGACAGTGTTTATAAAGTTTGGACTCTCATTTAAAACTTAGCTTATAGAAACTGCTTGTGTTCTGAATTTCCATACAAGAAAATTATTTATTTTATTAAGTTTTGCAAAGCAGAAAAATACTGTTGAGCTTCCTGAAAAAGGGTCTCAGCCCAAAATGTTGACTGTTCCATTTCCATAGATGCTGCCTGACCTGCCTGACCTCCAGCATTTTGTTTGTATTACTTTGGATTTCCAGCATCTGCAGAATTTCTCATGTTTATGTTGTACTTCCCATTTGGATTGGCTTTGGAGCTGCCTCTCAATGCAAGTCCAAAAAGTTATTTTTGAAACCATCTCTCACTGCTCCCCATCTGTAATTTTTTCGGCTGTTCAACTTTTCGACCACACTTTGACTCAGACTCGCTAGCACAGCCATATATCCTTTCTTGGAACGTGCCTCCGTCGCCAACTTACTCCAGTTGGCTTTAGGATTCGTTTCCAAGCCTCTCAATTTGGACCTTCTGAGGATCCCAGGTACTCACATTTTACTGACTCTGCCTCTCGCCGTTTCTCCCGTCAAGCTCTGAAGGCGACGCTCTCCGCCATGAGGAGGTACTTGGTGTCCCTATCCCAGACCCTTCCACACCTTCGGGACACTTTCTTCGCCGTCTGTAATGGTCCTACCCGTTATTTCATCCTCCGTCGGATTCACGCCTGCAATCGCCGTTTTTTTGACTTTGTCATGTTAGGCAAAGATCGCAAGATCCTACATCTACGGACTGCAGAGCCTGCCGGCCCCGACGCTAGCAGGCATGAACTTCAAATTGCGGCACCTGCCATTGATCTCGGCGGCTCCAACACCTCAGGGCATATTCAAAACCCGGACTCCAGCAACGACCATGGACACCTTCACAGCGATTGCACAACCACCAACTGCGTCTCCAGCCTTGAACTCCAGGCCGGGTCTTTATGTGCTGCTGTTGTGACTCCCGTCTCCCCTTCCCCCACCACCACTCCGCAGCCCCGTCTCCCTCAGATCCCACCGTCAACTCCTGGGCCCTCAGAGGCTCCATCTTCCTCTCACCCCAACCCTCCCCTCTCCATTGACACCCCCAGCCTCCCCCCTCCCCCCTCTGATCCCAGCTCTCATCCGTGCCGGGTCTTTACCATCCCCTCCGACCTTCAACTGTCGGAGGCAGAACGCTCTGTTCTCAGTAAGGGCCTCACCTTTGTCCCGCTTCGCCCACACCTCAGCGAGTTCCGTGTTCGCCACGATGCGGAACTTTTCTTCCGCCGTCTCCGTCTCCGAGCCTACTTCTTCGGCAAGGACTCTTCCACCCCCACCGATGACCCCTTCTCCCGTCTTCAACCCTCCTCTTCTTCATGGACACCCCGCTCTGGTCTTCTGCCTGCTCTGGATCTCTTTATTGCCAACTGCCGACGGGACATCAACCGTCTCGACTTCACCGCACCTTGTCCCCATTCCAACCTCACTCCTTCGGAACGCTCTGCTCTCCACTCCCTCCGCACTAATCCTAACCTTATTATTAAACCCGCCGATAAGGGGGGTGCTGTTGTAGTCTGGCGTACTGACCTCTACCTTGCCAAGGCACAGCGACAACTCGCGGATACCTCCTCTTATTTACCCCTCGATCGTGACCCCACTAAGGAGCACCAGGCCATTGTCTCCCACACCATCACCGACTTTATCCGCTCAGGGGATCTCCCATCCACTGCTACCAACCTTATAGTTCCCACACCCCGCACTTCCCGTTTCTACCTCCTACCCAAGATCCACAAACCTGCCTGTCCTGGCCGACCTATTGTCTCAGCTTGCTCCTGCCCCACCGAACTCATTTCTGCATACCTCGACACTGTTTTATCACCCCTTGTTCAATCCTTTCCGACATATGTTCGTGACACTTCTCACGCTCTTAAACTTTTCGATGATTTTAAGTTCCCTGGCCCCCACCGCTTTATTTTCACCATGGATGTCCCGTCCTTATATACTTCCATCCCCCATCAGGAAGGTCTCAAAGCTCTGCGCTTCTTTTTGGATTCCAGACCTAATCAGTTCCCCTCTACCACCACTCTGCTCCGTCTAGCGGAATTAGTCCTTACTCTTAATAATTTCTCCTTTGGCTCCTCCCACTTCCTCCAAACTAAAGGTGTAGCTATGGGCACCCTTATGGGTCCTAGCAATGCCTGCCTTTTTGTTGGGTTTGTGGAACAATCTATGTTCCGTGCCTATTCTGGTACCTGTCCCCCACTTTTCCTTCGCTACATCGACGCCTGCATTGGCGCTGCTTCCTGCACGCATGCTGAGCTCATTGACTTTATTAACTTTGCCTCCAACTTTGACCCTGCCCTCAAGTTTACCTGGTCCATTTCCGACTCCTCCCTCCCCTTTCTAGATCTTAATGTCTCTGTCTCTGGAGACAGCTTATCCACTGATGTCTACTATAAGCCTACTGACTCTCACAGCTATCTGGACTATTCCTCTTCTCACCCTGTCTCTTGCAAAAACACCATCCCCTTTTCGCAATTCCTCCATCTCTGCCGCATCTTCTCTCAGGATGAGGCTTTTCATTCTAGGACGAGGGAGATGTCTTCCTTTTTTAAAGAAAGGGGCTTCCCTTCCTCCACTATCAACTCTGCTCTTAAACGCATCTCCCCCATTTCACGTACATCTGCTCTCACTCCATCCTCCCACCACCCCACTAGGAAAAGGGTTCCCCTGGTCCTCACCTACCACCCCACCAGCCTCCAGGTCCAACATATTATTCTCCGTAACTTCTGCCACCTCCAACGGGATCCCACCACTAAGCACATCTTTCCCTCCCCCCCTCTCTCTGCATTCCGCAGGGATCGCTCCCTACACAACTCCCTTGTCCATTCATCCCCCCCATCCCTCCCCACTGATCTCCCTCCTGGCACTTATCCGTGTAAGCGGAACAAGTGCTACACATGCCCTTACACTTCCTCCCTTACCACCATTCAGGGCCCCAAACAGTCCTTCCAGCTGAGGCAACACTTCACCTGTGAGTCGACTGGGGTGATATATTGCGTCCGGTGCTCCCGATGTGGCCTTTTATATATTGGCGAGACCCGACGCAGACTGGGAGACCGCTTTGCTGAACATCTACGCTCTGTCCACCAGAGAAAGCAGGATCTCCCAGTGGCCACACATTTTAATTCCACATCCCATTCCCATTCTGACATGTCTATCCACGGCCTCCTCTACTGTAAAGATGAAGCCACACTCAGGTTGGAGGAACAACATCTTATATCCCATCTGGGTAGCCTCCAACCTGATGGCATGAACATCGACTTCTCTAACTTCCGCTAAGGCCCCACCTCCCCCTCGTACCCCATCTGTTACTTATTTTTATGCACACATTCTTTTTCTCACTCTCCTTTTTCTCCCTCTGTCCCTCTGAATATACCTCTTGCCCGTCCTCTGGGTCCCCCCCCCCCTTGTCTTTCTTCCCGGACCTCCTGTCCCATGATCCTCTCGTATCCCCTTTTGCCTATCACCTGTCCAGCTCTTGGCTCTATCCCTCCCCCTCCTGTCTTCTCCTATCATTTTGGATCTCCCCCTCCCCCTCCAACTTTCAAATCCCTTACTCACTCTTCCTTCAGTTAGTCCTGACGAAGGGTCTCGGCCTGAAACGTCGACTGCACCTCTTCCTACAGATGCTGCTTGGCCTGCTGCGTTCACCAGCAACTTTGATGTGTGTTGCCAAAAAGTTATTGCCCTTCAACCATCAGGCTCTTGAACCAATTTTGCTAGCTTCACTCACCTCAATACTGAACTGATTTCACAACCTATGGATTCATTTACAAGGACTCTACAACTCATGTTCTCAGTATTATTTATTTATTCTCAGCTCAAGCTGGTAAAACCTGAGATATGGGCATAACCAAGCCCATTTATTTCTCACTTGTTAGGAACTTTGGACTATTCTAGTAGTTCTTAGTGTTATGGTTTTCTCGAGATTTAAATAAGTATTGCTTTGTAGGCCTAATTGTTCAATGCTGTTGTGTACTGACTTTGGGATGATACCAGTTGCAGATATTACTATTGGGACAACGTATGCCTTGTTCAGGTTCCGTAGTCTTTCAATTTCCTTGATTAGTTGGGGTGTGAAAGGTTACAGGGAGAAGGCAGGAGAATGGAGTTGAGAGGGAAATGGATTAGCCATGATGAAATGGTGAAGCAGATTTGATGGGCCGAATAGCCTAATTCTGCTTTCATGTCTTACATGCTTTACATGCTTCTGAATTGCTAGTGCAACTCTCGCTTCAGCTAAAAGCTTATATAGGGGATGATAGCCCCCGCCCCGGCCAAACTTAAGTCTTGTTTGGGTGGATGCTGCTCGATGTGTCCCCTGTTACAAATCAGTGCCACAAAATAACAAACAGTACACAATATGCAATTAAATTATTGAGCTTCATAATTCTTTTTTTGACTATATGGCTGGTAAAGAAAATGAAAAAGAAAAAGGGCCCATTCTCATGAAGCAACCTATTGCACAAGGTCGGAGCTCACTGATAAGGCCGTTCGTCCACCATCGACCTCCTCCGATCATCGCTGACCTTCTGACCCTCGCTCCAAGTCCACTCCATCTGGTGGTCTACCAACTCTCTCCATTCGTGCCTTTTCTCCTCATCTCTCCCTGGCAAAAGACCCGCAAATTCCCGGCTCCCTAACACACAAGAAAGAACAACATCCTACTCATTGGCTAGCATGCCCCTTTATCTCTGGTCATAATCCAAATTTTGTTGCTACAGAGAAACTATTACCTCAGTAGTGGAACATTACAGAGAAGCCATTACATTAGCAGTGAAACCTTACGGTGTGTTACACTCTCCCCCCGCTAAATTTAGTTATGTCCTCATAACATTGAGATAACTCGCCAACCCTTCCTGCAAAACACAAAGTCCAAACCAGATGCACAAGGCAGTGACATAGCTCCCAAAACGGTAGGGGTCACACTCTGCTCCCCTGGTGCTACGTAAGCCAGCCTATTTGATGGTCTCCAAATTCTCTGAGACCTCCGCACCTCCTCACCTAACTCTTTAGGTTCAGATACTACTGGGGATACTTCTGGTCTACCTGGCAAGGCCTGCCCCGGCCTATCACTCGTGCCCACCTGCAACTCAGATCCCTCTGTCCCTGTGAGACAAGCTGGGGAGAAACTATTGGAAAAGGGGGGAAAGTTGACCACTGAGTCATTCAACTTTGGGGACTCCCTGGTTCCTACAGGTTGGAAGAAGAGGTTGATAGAGAAGATGTTAAAGCTGGAAGGTGTCTTTTCCACTGATGAGTTCGATGTGGGTTGTTCCAAGAGCACGCGTCACACTATCCGGGTGACTGAGGATACCCCATTCAGAGAAAGGTCACGGCGACTGGCCCCTGCAGAAGTGGAGGATGTTTGGCAGCATTTGTGTAAGTTGAAGGAAGCTGGGATCATCACCGAGTCCCGAAGCCCCTATGCATCCCCAATAGTAGTGGCCTGAAAGAAGAATGGGAAGGTATGAATGTGTGTGGACTATAGGCCTCTGAACAGGCGCACCATCCCTGACCAGTATACTGTCCCGAGGACTGAAGATGCACTGGCCTACCTGAGTGGTGCGAAGTGGTTCAGTGTGCTGGACTTGAGAAGTGGATATTACCAGATCCCCATGAGTGAGGCCAGCAAAGAGAAAATGGCATTTATATGTTCTCTGGGATTTTTCAAGTTCGAAAAGATGCCCCAGGGCATCTCGGGAGCTCCTGCAACCTTCCAGCAGGTCATGGAGAAGACGGTGGAGGATATGAACTTGCTTGAGGTATTGGTAAATCTGGATGACCTCATAGTATTTGGATCCACCTAGGAAGAACATGAAGAGAGGCTGCTGAAGGTGCTGGGCCGCCTGAGAGCTGAAGGATTAAAACGTTTCCTGGACAAGTGCCAGTTCTGCCAAATGTCTGTTAGCTATGTTGGACACAGAGTCTCATGAAATGGGGTAGCTACAGATCCAGCTAAGATAGAGGCTGTTACCACTTGGTCAAGACCCCAGACTGTGAGCGCTCTGCGCTCGTTCCTTGGGTTCTGTGGTTACTATTGGAGGTTTGTGAAGGGCTATGCAAAAGTGAGTCACCCGTTGAAGAAGCTTCTGTGCGGTTACCCTCCCTTGGGGAAGAAAGGGACAGGAGGATGGAGAGTATCTTAGCCCATCAGAGCCCTTTGGACCGAGGTGGGATGCAAAATGTGAAGAGGCCTTTCAGTCACTGAAGAAGCTGCTGACTCAGGCACCGGTGTTGGCTTTTGTGGACCCCCAATTGCCGTATGTACTGCACACAGATGCCAGCTGAGAGGGTTTAGGGGGCATCCTGTATCAGGATCAGGGCACCAGGTTGAGGCCTGTTGCGTTTGTCAGCCGGAGTCTGTCACCCTCCGAGAAAAACTATCCCACACGCATGTTGGAATTTCTGGCATTTAAATGGGTGGTGGTGGATAAGCTGAGTGACTATCTCTACGGGGCCAATCTTGAGGCGAGGACAGACAATAACACGAAAATGAAAAAGTAAAAGGGCCCATTCTCATGAAACAATCTATTGCACAAGGTTGGAGCTCACTGATAAGACCATTCGTCCACCATCGACCTCCTCCGTTCGTTACTGACCTTCGGAACCTTGCTCCAAGTCCACCCCATCCGGCGGTCTACCAATTCTCTCCATTCATGTCTTCTCTCCTCATCTCTCCCCAGCCAAAAAAAAACCCCACAAATTCCCGGCTCCCAGACACATAAGAAAGAACAACATCATGCTCATTGGCTAGCATGCCCCGTTATCTCTAGTCAGAACTCAAACTTTGTTGCTACAGAGAAACCGTTACCTCAGCAGTGGAACATTACAGAGGAGCCATTACATTAGCAGTGAAACCTAACAGCGTGTTACACTAGCATAAGGCCTTCAACAAAATGTCCCTTTGTGGGTCACAAATTGTTTTCTTAACAAGAGCTTTCAGTTTGTAAACATTGATCTTCAGGTTGTTAAATGCACCACAGCAGTAGTACGATCAGAAGCATATCTGAGTAGAGATAACTAATTGATTTATAGCTGGATAGTGAGGTAAATTCTGTCTCACTTTCTTGGTAACACTCACTTATCATTAAATAGATCAATACATGCTTCAGTCATTTGAAATGAAGATTTGTTGTCCCGAGGTAGGAAATGCATCATCTATTTTGCGTCCCTCCCCCCACATTCCTGGTTCCATCAATTTACAACCCACTCATTTTGTGCACCAGCTACCACATTCCACCTCCACCCCCAATTCAACTGGTTCCATTTGCTTTCCTCTGTCTTAATGATTTCCATTACTTTTCAGATTCTAAAACTGGTAGGCTTTGTGTTCTTGCTAATTGCCTTTCTAGCTGTATACACCTTCATCCTCCTTTCCCCCTACCTTGATCCACCTGCCTCCACCTATCATCCATTTGCCTCTCCTTTCCACCTCTACCACCACCCCCACCTCCTTCCATTGGCCCACCATCCTTCAGTGCTGCTTAATCCACCAATCACCTACAGGCCCCTGTCTCTCTCCCCTCCCACCACCCCCCACCCCCATTTTCACTAACTGTAGAACATAGAACACAGAACAGTACAGCACAGTACAGGCCTTTCGGCCCATGATGTTGTGTCGATTTTTTTTAACCTACTCTAAGATCAAAATAACCCTTCCTTCACACATAGCCCTCCATTTTTCTTTCATCCATGTGCTAATCTAAGAGTTTCTTAAATGTCCCTAATATATCTGTTCACCACTCCTGGGAGTGCATTCCACCACTCTTTTGTAGAGCTACAACATTACCTTGTGCCTCTTGAACTTAATTCCCTGACTAATGAAGACCAACACACCATATACCTTCTTAAACATCTGATCAACTTGCGCGGCAGCTTCGAGAGATATGTGGATGTGGACCCCAAGATCCCTCCGTTCATTCACACTGCATAGAATTCTGCCATTAATCACGACTCTGCCTTCAAGTTCGACCTTCCAAAGTGAATCACTTCACGCTTTTCCGGATTGTACTCCATCTGCCACCTCTCAGGCCAGCTCTGCATCCTATCAATATCCCATTGTAACCTACGACAAGCTTCTACACTCCCCACAGCAACACCAACCTTCGCGTCATTTGCATACTTACCTACCCACCCTTCCACTTCCTATTCCAAGTCATTTGTAAAAGTCATAAAGAGCATGGATCCCAGAATAAATCCCTGCTGAACACCACTGGTCACTGCTCTCCAAGCAGAATATGCCTCGTCTGCAAATGCCTTATGCCTTTTGTTGGTAAGCCAATTCTGAATCCACACAACCAAATTTCCCTGGATCTCATGTCTCCTGGCTTTTTGAATGAGGCTACCATGGGCTATCTTATAAAACTTAGTAAAATCCATATACAACATATCCACTGGTCTACCTCATCACTTTTTCATCACTTCCTTAAAGAATTCAATTAGACTAATAAGGCATGACCTGCCCCTCACAAAACCATGCTGGCTATCCCTAATCAGACTATGCTTCTCCAAATGGTCACAAATCTATCCCCAAGAATCCTCTCTAATAGTTTGTCCACCACTGACATAAGATTCACTGCTCTATAATTTCCAGGATTATCCTTTTTGACTTTCTTGAACAAAGGAATTACATTTGTCACACTTCAATCTTCTGATACTACTATTGTGGCCAGGGAGGATGCAAAGATCATCGCTACCAAAGGCAGAGCAATCTCTTCCCTTGCTTCCCATAGTAACTTGGGGTATACCCTGTCCGGCCCAGGGACTTACCTATCCTGACATCTTCTACCTTCCTTTTCAGTCCTGATGAAAGGTCTCAGCTCAAAACATCAACTGTTTATTCATTTCCATATATGCTACCGAACCTGCTGAGTTCCTCCAGCATTTTGTGCGTGTTGCTTTGGATTTTCAGCATCTGCAGAATGTCTCGTGTTTACTTTTCTATCCTCATATTTTTTTAAAAGTTCCTGTAGATTCCCTTAAACATCGCCTGTTTTACATTCTCCTCACATTTATCAAGGCATTTTCCCTCTCATTGGTGAATACTCAGGCAAAGTATTCATTAAGAACCTTCCTACCTCCTTTGACTACAGACACATTTCCTCTTCTATCCTAGATCAGTTCTATCCTCACTTTAGTCATCCTCCTGTTTTTCACACACACAGAACTGCATGGGATTTTCATTAATCCTACTCGCCAAGGCCTTCTCATGTCCCCTTCTAGCTACCCTAAGTCCATTCTTAAACTCTTTGCAGGCTACCTTGTAACTCTCTAAAGCCCTGTTCAGTTCTTGCTTCCACAACCCCAAGTATGCTTCTTTCTTCCTCTTGACTAGATGTTTCACATCTCTTCTCAACCATGGTTCCTTCACCTTGCTCTCCTTCCCCTGCCTTAACAGGACAAGCATATCCAGATCCTCAAGCAAGTGGTCTCCTGTACATTTCCAATGTGAATTTCTCTGAGGACGTCTGCTCCCAACATGTGATCCCAAGTTCCTGCCTAATTACTTCATAATTTACCCTCTCCCAATTAAATACTTTCCCATACCATCTACTCCTATCCTTGTTCAAGAGGTCAGGAAGTTGTGGTCACTGTCTCTGAAATACTCACCCACCAAGAGGTATCTCCTGACCAGATTTATTGCCTAGCACCAGATCCAGAGTGACCTCTCTCTCATTGACCTGTCTATATATTGAGTCAGGAATTCTTCCTAGAACCACTTAACAAATTCCACCCCATCTAAGCTTTCTGCATTAGTGAGGTGCCAATCAATATTAGAGAAGTTGAAGTCACCCATGGCAACAACCCTGTCGTATTTGCTTTTTTCCAAAATCCATTTCCCGATCTGCTCCTCAGTGTCTCTGTTGCTCTTGGCGGGGGTGGGTGTGAGGAGGTCTATAGAATAGATTGATTGCTCCATTTGCTTCTGACTTCCACCCACACTGACTCAGTGGACGATTCCTCCATGCCATCTACTGTTTCTGTGGCTGTCATACTATCCCTGATTAGCAAAATCACTCCACCTCTTTTACCTTCCTCCATTTCCAAATCGCAACATCTAAACTCCAGAACTTCCAGCTGCCATTCCTGCCCTTGTGACAGCCTCTGCAATGTCGTAGTTCCATGCCCTAAGTTCATTGTTCTTGTTCCTGATACTTATCTTCATTAAGATAGACATATTTCAATCCATCCCACTGACTGCATTTATGTCCTCTTCACTACCTAACCTTCCTCGCCATCTCTCCCTATGCTGCATCTACCACTACACCAACTGTTCCATCATCTGACTGATCTTCCCTCTCCACTCTCAGTCCTAATGTTAGATTTCAACCTGAAATGTTAACGATACTGACTGGGGATCCAATACTGTGAAAAGACCAAATAGGATAGAATTTGTCGAGTGTGTTCAGAAAAGTTTCTTTAATCAATATTTAGAGGTCCCAACTAGAGAGAGCATGATACTCGTGCTATGGTATGCCCCTGACCATGCCAGCATCTGGGATTTAGACACTCTGATTCTCCAGAGTATGGCTAGCTGGCGTGGCCTCTTTAAAGATTCTAGCCCTCTCCGCTAATTGGCGGCCAACGTTTGGTACCAAGATCTGGATATTTAAAGAGCACCTGAACTCAGGTTTGAGGCTTAATCGTCAGCTCAAGTTTGGTTTAGTCTGTGATTGTGTTTAGGATTTCTGTCACATTTGGATTCTCGTCTAATCTCATCAGGTTCTCATCTAGAATCCAGTCAAGAACCCTGTTCTCGTCTCAGTCTCGAAATCATGTCTCGATTCTAGCCTCAGGTACTCCAGCACTTGCATCCTTACCATCCTCACCTAGGCCTCTCGTCACAACTAGAACTCCTAATTTCTTTCCCCTTTTATAGATCTTGCTTGGCCTACTGCGTTCCTCTAGGAGATCGTTTGTTATCCAAATATTGAAGTTGGGAAAATCCACTTCACGCCTGATTGGGAAGGGAACTGAAGACGATCCACTTTATTTGTCAAATCCTTTCCTACAGCTTTATATTGCACCAAGTACAGCAGACGCTTAACTGGAGAATGTACCTGCTACTTTGCAGTTATTATCCTAACTTTGTTTTTTTGTGGCTTTAAAGTTCAAAGTACATTTATTATCAAAGTATGTATACATAATACAACCTTAAGATTCATCTCCTTTGCCATGAAACAAAGAAATACAAAAAAAAATTTAAAAAGAAGACCGTCAAACACCCAGTGTACAGAGAGAAAATTAACAACTCATACAAATGATAAACACAAGCAAAGAATGTTCTGAACTGAAGTTCACATGGAGTTTGTCCACAAACTCTTAGTTTAGTGCAGAGCCGAGAAAACATTGCCCAGCAGCCTGCTGAATCGGCCTGACCCTCGCCTGATGCCCCAACACCCTGATCTTTTCAATCTGGCCCAGTGCCTAAGTCTAGAAGGTGTATCTGTAAATTATTTCCAGCATAATCGGAAAACGTTTCTCATTATGATAAGGATTGTCAGAAAAAGAAAGTTCACTGCTAAGTTTTTTTTGTCATAGAGAGAGTTTATGAAGGAGAACAGTAATATGGAGAGAATGCAGAAGTTGGAATTCTTCACCTCTGAGTAGAGAAGGTTAAGGGAAGATTTAATATAAAGATATTTAAAACTTAGAAAAGTTTCAACAGAGTGAATAAGGCAAAAGAATTTTCTCTTTGTGAAAGGAGAACCCAGGATGAGTATAGCTCACAGCTAACTTTCACGGAAGGTAATTCTTTTTACTTGATGGATGCATTACATAAAGATTAGGAGATTGGCACATTTCATTTTAGCCTTCAAATGAGAACTAAATAGTCACTAAAAAAGAAATGAAAGGCAAGTGCGATTAATTGGATAGATTTCCCAGCACAGGAACGATGAACTGACTGTGTTGTATAGTTATGCGATCTAATGACATTATTAATACACAGACATTCCCACATGTGTATTTGGAATGGATTTATTAATGACATGTACTTGACACAGTTCACACAATGCTGATTGCAACTTAAATGAGTAACATCTACTCATTACGCAAACACGAGGAATTCTGCAGATGCTGGAAATTCAAACAACACACATCAAATTTGCTGGTGAACGCAGCAGGCCGGGCAGCATCTCTAGGAAGAGGTACCATCAACGTTTCAGTCCTGATGAAGGGTCTCGGCCTGAAACGTCGACTGTACCTCTTCCTAGAGATGCTGCCTTACCTGCTGCATTCACCAGCAACTTTGATGTGTGTAACATCGACTCATTTGTGGATTTTTCTTAATGTCTTATGTTTTGATCGTCAGTATAAAACAGTTATAAACCAGTGAAACATTTAGCACTTGCCCTCATTATAAATTGAAACTGATCTCAACTTCTCAAGTACATGCATTCACAGCTGTAGATATCAATCCCAAATAGTTGCTCTCTGTGATTTTCAGTTCTTCAACAGGATACATTGTTCAACTATTTTTGATTTAGCTTTAGAAGTCAATGAACTGGAGAAGACTTTGGGAATGTAGAACTGATTTCAAGTGGTTTCAGGTAACTGCGTTATAAATGGTTATTGGTGGGCCCTACCAGCATAAAAATAGTTCAGAAAAATCGTATTATTGTTGGGAGTCCAAGGAGATTCTCAGCCATCAGCCCAGCTTTATGAATTGAAGGTTAGTGTACTAATACTTACAAAAGTGAGCCTGAACAACATGTCATATAACTGGATTGTAATTCCCTCAGATAAATATTTCTAAATCTTGAGATATTTTAAATAATGAAAACCATCATTTTATTCAATATAATTTTTGAATTACTATCTCTCAGTGCTAAATTCCATGTAGCTTCCAGTATCTATTTTATGTTCCTTGAAATGTTCATTAAAATGTTCTTTTTATTTCCGTTTGCCGACAGTAAGATTTCTTGAACTGGATTGGCTGCCGAGCCAGTTTGCTGCCACCCTTCCTGTTGAATGCAAGGGATCTTCTTGAACTAACACTTCACTTCAGGAAATGCAAGTTAGAAGTCGACTTCAGAGACATTACTAGATTATCGTGGGCAGATTTCTTGAAGTTCAGGATGGGCTGTTACCATTTTGCCAATGACCACGAAAGCTGGGCTGAGGGCACAGAATCACCTTGGACTCCCAACAATAATATGATTTTTCTGAACTATTTTTATGCTGGTAGGGCCCATCAATAACCATTTATAACACAGTTACTTGAAACCACTTGATATGCTTGCGTAAGACATTCCTATACAGAAATGCTGTTAATATTTAGCCATATTTAATCTTCAGGTCCTCAAGGATTGGACTCATCTGTGATAGTAAGGATTTGAACAATGCATGATCAACCACTGTTTAAGTTTATGGCAATTCTGAATCTGCTTATGGGATTAATAGCCCCAAATTAAGTTATAAGCTGAGTATACATGCCAAGAATTGTTTCATTTTTCACAGAAGATGGCCAGAGGTTCATGTCAGTTCTTTATATGGACTTGCTGCAAATCCATTACACAACAATCAGGGTTAGCTCACTGGTGGGAGTTTTAACTCTGAACTTTGATTGTAATAAATTACTGCACAGTTTATAATTCAGCATTAACCATGTGATTTATTTGAATGTAGTTTGATACAGACAAGATTTTAGAGACTCCAAAGTATATTCGAGGAGGATGTTAAGGCTGCCACCTTTCTGCTTCAGCTGTATAGATTCCAGTTCTTACAATCATGTTATTGGCCAGGCCAACACATAGAGTACCTGGTAATTTCTCAACCTTAACCTTGTTCTGGAGTAACCTAAGTCATCAGAGAGTTAAAAGAACCATTCGATTTGGCAGTGCCAAAGAGCATTTCCACCTGATTCTTGTTAAGCTGCTATTCTTATTTAACCAGAACTCATCTCACCCGTCTCCACGGATATCCAGGTAAATGTTTTGCCTGTTATTTAGATGTGTAAAAAGAGATGTTAATTATTTATTTGCAAAGCCTTCTCTTTCAGGAATGAATCATTAGTTGTACCATTGACAATGCTCCAAATATTGATCGCTAAAATTGTTAAACGGGAGAGTGTGTGGGAGTGAATTGGGGAGAAGATAAAATATTTGGCGTGTTCTAAGGCCTGATCGTGATTAAATATAAGACAAGTATTTCCACATTGAGCTGTGCAAAAATAAGGCATCTTATCTAGGCAGCTAATCTTGTGTTAACGAAGTCCAGAGAGAACTAATAACTGTAATGGCCCTGTCCATCACAGATAGAGCCCTCCCCACGACTGAGCACATCCAGACAGTGTGTTGACACAGGAAAGCAGCACCAGTCATCAGGGAACCCCACTACCCAGGTTATGCTCTCTTCTCACTGCTGCCACTAGGAAGGAGGTACAGGAGACTCAGGGCACACATCACCAGGTCAGGAACAGTTATTACCCCTCAACCAACAGGTTCCTGAACCAAAGTGGATAACATCATTCAATATCTCTTGCCTTATCACTAGATTGTTTCCATAACCTATGGACTCACTTTCAAAGACTCTTCATCTCACGTTGTTGATGTTCATTGCTTATTTATTTATTAGGTTTTTTTATTATTTTGTATTTGCACAGTTTCTTGTCTTTTGCAAATGGGTTGTCTGCCCTGTTGGATGTGGTCTTCCACTGAATTTATTATGGTTATTGGATTTACTGAGTATGCCCGCAAGAAAACAAATCTCAGGGTTGTTTATGGTAACATAACCTTAATAGCAAATTTACTTTGAACTTAGTGCCCCAGACTCCTCTGTGTCCTATTCGTGATTGTGAGTGTGAGATCAAAAAATCAACATTTCCAAAAAGCTTAGAAATATCCCTACATGTTAAGTCAAATTAACATTATACATAACATTAACTCAACATTGTTTCAAATTAGACATCCAAACTACACCTTGATTTTTTTTAATAGTTACATTAACATACAAGGGGTGATTGATAAGTTTGTGGCCTAAGGTAGAAGGAGACAATTTTAGAAAACCTAGCACATTTATTTTTCCTACATGTACATAATTAGTTCAGCTGTCATGGAGCATACGGATCCCTTCTTTGTAAAAGTCGGCGTCTTGGACCTCCAGAAGTGGTCCACAGCAGGGGTGATTGATAAGTTCGTGACCTAAGGTAGAAGGAGATGAGTTATTAACTTCAAACTTTCTGCGTAATCACTAAAAGAGTTGAACTGCACGTGCATGTAACAAGAGCTGTATAACTCATCTCCTTCTACCTTAGGCCACAAACTTATCAATCACCTCTGCTGTGGACCACTTTCTGGAGGTCCAAGACACTGACTTCTAGAGAAAAGAGATCCTTATACTCCACAATTGCTGGACTAAGTGTGTAAATGTAGGAGGGGACTATGTTAAAAAATAAATGTGCTAAGTTTTCTAAAATTGACTCCTTCTACCTTAGGCCACGAACTTATCAATCACCCCTTGTATATCTGTTGTTATGCTGTTGGTGGAGCTTCATATATATGGCTTTTAAAGATGCCTTACACACAACCTAGACCTTAACCACAAAGTCGAAGTGCATGTTTTAAAGAATTAATGAATTAATTAACTTCTGGTTTTTGTTGGTCTGTTTTCTTTACTGAAGTTTTTCTCACCTTAATTCCAATGGCTCTGTGGTTTTAACACTTCATGTTAAAATGTACTCATAAATATGAGAAATTCTGAATGTTGGCACAAGTGTTATTAGCACAAACACAAGAGAGCCCACCTATACTAGAAGTCTTGAACAATATATGCAAAATTCTGGAGGAACTCAGAAGGTCATGTAGGATCTATGGAGGAAAATAAATGGCTGCATTACCATCTGGTATGGGTGGGGGGCTACTACACAAGATTGAAATAAGCTGCAGTGAATTGTAAATTTAGCCACCTCCATCATGGGCACTAGCCTCCTGGGTTATCGGGACATCTCCAAGGAGCGATGCCTCAAAAAGGCGGTATCCATCATTAAGGACCTTCATCACCCAGGACATGCCCTCTTCTCATTGCTACCGTCAGGGAGGCGGTACAGGAGCCTGAAGGCACCCACTCAATGATTCAGGACCAGCTTCTTCCCCTCTGCCATCCAATTTCTGAATGGACTTTGAACCCACGATCACTACTGCACTACTTTGCCAGTGGTATCAAACCTGATTCTGATTCTGATTCAGGCATTTCAAGCTGAGACCCTTCCCCAGGACTGACGAGGAGTCTCTGCTCAAAATGTTGTTTGTTTATTTTCCTCCATAAATACCACCTAATCTGCTGAATTCTTCCTGCAAGTGTGTGTTATAACACTGATAATGCAAGTTCAAACTGCACTATTTACAGTCAGTGGAGTACTTGCCATTAATTATCGATTGGTAATTGGTTTATTATTGTCGCATGTAACAAGATACAGTGAAAAGCTTTGTTTTGCTTGCCACCCTCTCAGACCATTCCATAATTAGTACATTGAGGTAGCTTAAAAGTAAAAGCTAGAACAGAATACAGAAAATACAATCAGGAGCCACTTTATCAGCTACCTCCTGTATCTAATAAAGCTGCCACTGAGCACATGT